>NC_058132.1:86872895-86911995 GCF_016433145.1 Gracilinanus agilis
TGTATAAGAGACAGGAGAGAGAGAGAGAGAGAGAGAGAGAGAGAGAGAGAGAGAAGGAGGGAGGGAGGGAGACTAGGTAAAGAAGGGATAGATTTGAGGGCTCAGGACTTTGTGATTTGGAGAACTAGGGAATGCATGGATAGAAGAGGCACTGTCCAAGCTTCTCATGGAAAGCTGAAAGGAATGTGATCATAGGTTGAGTTGAGAAAAGGTGAAGGGAGGGAGAATATAAAGAGGGAGAGAAAATGAAAATAGAGGGAAGGGAGAATTCATGAAGAAAGAGGAGGCAAGAACTGAAGGATAAGGAAAAGAAAGTGAATATAAAGTAGAGAAAATAACATTGAAGAGCAGGAAGGAAAGATATGAGAGACTATCTAAATTCATTTTAACTTAATTCACTTTATAAAGCATACATTAAGTTCTTTCTGTGCCTAAGACACAATTTTAATAGCTGGGATACATAGACATACTTTCCAATTGGAAAGACATAATGTCCATGTATTGAAGAAAGAACAAAAGGAATATGAAAGGATAAGAGAGAGTTAATGCAAAAATAAAGGGGTGTAAAAGTCTTCCACAGAGGTAATCAATTGCTTTTCTCCTTCCATGATACAGCCCTAGTAAAGCCAGGCAAGTTTTTTTAACCCTTACCTTCCACCTTAGAATTAATACTGTGTTTATTCTAAAACAGAAGGTCAGTAAGGGCTATGCAATGATAGTTAAGAGGCTTGCCCAGGGTCACCCAGCCAGGAAGTTTCTGAGGCCAGATTTGAACCTGGAACCTCCAGTCTCTAGATCTGGCTCTCAATCCACTGAGCCACCTGCGTGCCTCTACTGGGGGTAACAGGGAGGTCTTCATCTTGATAGTAAAGGCATACAATTTTTTCCTGACACTGGAGAGGATTGAATCCTTCTAACCTCCTTTAGTAAATGGTATTTTAGTTTCAAAAATTTCATATTCCCCCTTTAGTTATCCCAATCCCACCCTCACCAGAAACCAATAACTAGAAATAAAATAAATCAATAGAAAGTGAGTTGTCTTGACACATCAATATTTCTTAGGGATAAAGGGACAGAGGGAGAAGAGACTCACCCAGCTTGATACAGAGATAGCTTTTTTTCTGCCTGAATCCCACAGATGTTAACTCTATGGAGGAAGGTTTTAAGCTGCAGTTATTGTCCCTGAGGGTAAAGGTCTCCAAACTAGCCCTGGAGAGTTCCTGAGTCCCTGACTCCAAAGTTTGTCTTGGAGTTTGAAACCCCAATTAATCATTCAAACCAGTGTTTTTTTTTTATTTTACTTTTCATGCAGGATGAGGGTTCCTGCTGGGGCCAGAGTTAGGAGATTAAATTTCTATCTTCAAATGTCATTTTGCCTTTTTTTTCAACTTTAGTCCTCTGGAGTAAAAAAGAATAAATCTAATCTGTATTCCACACTAAATCTTTTAAATATTTAATGATATCTATCATACCATATCCATATTTCCTTTTCTTCAAACTTGACATGACTAGTTCCTTCAATTTATCTTCATATGCTGTGACTTAAGGCCTCTCACCATCCTAATTGACCCTTTTATGGATATTCCTCAGTTCATCAATGTCTTTCTTAAACTATGACATTTAGGTCATATAGTAGATATTGTCCTGGGCCTGAAATCAGGAAGATTTGATTCTAAGTTTAGCCTCAGTCCCCAGCTATTTCTCTTATCATGTTATTTAATTAGAGCCTGGCATTATGTTGGAACACTATATTGTTGAGAGTAGCTAGGTCATCCACTCTTGTTCATCAAACAATTTTTAAACCCTTAACTTCTGTGTATTGACTTATAGGTGGAAGAGTGGTAAGGGTAGGCAATGGGGGTCAAGTCACTTTGCCCAGGGTCACACAGCTGGGAAGTGTCTGAGGCCGGATTTGAACCTAGGACCTCCTGTCTCTAGGCCTGGCTCTCACTCCACTGAGCTACCCAGCTGCCCCCTTCATCAAACAATTTTGCTGTTACTGTGTACAATGTTCTTCTGGTGCTGTTCATTTCACTTTTCATCAGTTCATGTAAGTCCAGATTTTTCTGAAATTATCTTGCTCAGCATGTTTTACAACACAAAAGCATTCCATTACAATTTCATATTGTCAACTCTCTAATCCTTTAATATTGAAGTTGATAAATCCCATTTAATCCTGATTGTAGCTCTACAATATTTGAATTGTTTCTTTCTGGCTACATGAAATATTTTCTACTAGCCTTGAAACTCTGGAATTTGGCTATAATATGCCTGAAAATTTTCATTTTGGAGTCTTTCTGAAGGTGATCAGTGAATTCTTTCAATTTTCAGGTTCATTGCTTGAGCATGGTTTCCAGGTAGTCCAATAATTCTTTAATTACTTCTCCTTGATCTATTTTCTAGGTCAATTGTTTTTCCAATGAGAAATTTCACATTTTCTTCTATTTTTGCATTTCTTTGATTTTTTTTGTTTCTTGATGTCTCATGAAACCATTAGCTTCACTTGCCCAGTTTTAATTTTTAAGGAGTCATTTCCTTAAAGGAGGTCGTATGCCTTCTTTTGACCAATTCAACTTAAAAACAAAAACAAAAAAAACAACAACCTCTTACCTTTCATCTTAGAATCAATACTATATTTTGGTTTCAAAGCAGAAGAATGGTAAGGATTAGGCAATGGAGATTAAGTGACTTGCCAAGGATCACACAGTGAGGAAATGTCTGAATCCAAAGCTGAACTCACAACTTTCTGTTTCTGTGCCTGGTTATCAATCTACTGAGCCATATAGATTTCCACAGCCAGTCCTTTTCTTTTTTTCTGGTCTCTCTAAGGAAATATATTTTTATTTTTATTTTTATGTTTTTGCTTGTAACAGTGACTTTTATTTTTAGAAAAATTTTCCATGGTTACACAATTCATTACTTTACCCTTCACCCCTTTAAGCCCCCCTCCCCCTCCCCATAGCTAACTTGCATTTCCACTGGTTTTAACATGTGTGGTCAGTCAAGACTTATTTACATATTATTGATAGTTACATTGGTTTGGTCTTTTCAGGTCTACATCCCCAATCATGTAAAATAAATAATTTTGGTTATATTAAATTAAAAAGTTTTTGTACAAACAAAAACAATGCAACCAAAATCAGAAGGGAAACAACAAACTGGGAAAAAAATCTTTATAACAAAAAATTCTCACAGAGGTCTAATTACTCAAATATACAAGGAGCTAAATCAATTGTATAAAAAATCAAGCCATTCCCCAATTAATAAATGGGCAAGGGACATGAATAGGCAATTTTCAGATAAAGAAATCAAAAGTATCAATAAGCACAAGAGAAAGTGTTCTAAATCTCTAATAATTAGAGAAATGCAAATGAAAACAACTCTGAGGTACCACCTCACACCTAGCAGATTGGCTAAAATGATAGCAGGGACAGTAGAATGTTGGAGGGGATGTGGCAAAATTGGGATGTTAATGCACTGCTGGTGGAGTTGTGAACTGATCCAATCATTCTGGATGGCAGTTTGGAACTATGCCCAAAGAGCTCTAAAAGAATGCCTGCCCTTTGATCCAGCCATACCATGGCTGGGATTGTACCCCAAAGAGATCATAAATAAACAGACTTGCACAAAAATATTTATAGCTGCACTTTTTGTGGTGGCAAAAAAAAACCAACTGGAAAGCAAGGGTATGCCCTTCAATTGGGGAATGGCTGAACAAATTGTGGTATATTTTGGTGATGGAATACTGTTGTGCTCAAAGGAATAATAAACTGGAGGAATTCCATGTGAACTGGAAAGACCTCCAGGAATTGATGCAGAGTGAAAGGAGCAGAGCCAGAAGAACATTGTACACAGGGACTGATACACTGTGGAAAAATCGAATGTTATGGACGTCTGTACTAGCAGCAATGCAATGACCCAAGACAATTCTGAGGGATTTATAGAAATGAATGCTACCCACATTCAGAGGAAGAATTGTAGGAGTGGAAACACAGAAGAAAAACAACTGCTTGAACACTTGGGTTGATGAGGACATGATTGGGGATGTAGACCAATTCTTTTCAAGGAGTTGTTTTCTTCAGTGATTTTTAAAATATCTTTTCCTATTTTTTAGGTGCTTCCTTCAGCAAGTTGTTAACTCTTATTTCATTATTTTCCTGCATTACTCACATTTAATTTCCTAATTTTTCTTCTAAATCTCTTATTTGATTTTAAGGTCCTTTTTTTTTAGATTCCCCCAGTTCTTCTTGAGCTTAACACTAATTCAAAAATTTCCTTGAGGCTTTGCATATAGGTATTTTGACATTGTCCTCTTTTTGGGCTTGTTCCTTTATCTTCCTCGTCACCATAGTAACTTTATATGATTAGGCTTTTTTTCTCATTTTCTACTTTATTATATAACTTTTCAATATATATTAAATTTGGGATCTGCTCTTAGATTGGAGAAGGCATTGATCCAAGATTCTTGATCTGGGACTGAGGGTTTTGCCGCTGCCTTGCATAGGTCTCAGGGCTTATATGCTGGTCTGCATAGGCTTGGAGGAAGTAACTGATGTCTTTCATAGGGGAGACCTCATTGCTGGCTAGCACTAGGTCTTGCTTGCTTGCCCAATGGTGGGGAAGGTGGACTAGCTGCTGTTTTGCATAGTGAGGGGCCCAAGATGTTCCCTTGTACTGTAGGGGGTCCTCACTGCTGACTTGCTTTGCTGCTGACCTGCATTGGAGGCAGGACCCTACTGGAGGTTTAGGTTAGGTTGAGTCTTCCTGCTGAATTTTATTGGTTATGGGGCTTTGCTGGTAGCTTTAGCCTGGTTTATGCCCTGCTGCTATGGGGCAGAGCCTTGCTGGAAGCTTAGGTTCTGTTAAGGTCCTTGCTACTTGCCTTTCCTGTGGGTAGAGCCTTATTACTGACCCTTACTGGAGCCAGGGCCTACTGATGATTTGTGTTGGGTTGAGATTTCCCTGCTGTTGGGTCAAGGCTTTGCCCTTCCCATGCTGGGATGTGGCTTACCCTTGTTCTGGTTGCCTGCTCTAGATTGGGCTTCCTCTCACTCTAGTAAGACAGACCTTTTCTGCTGATCCTCCAAGGGGTCCTATATGAAAAACTTCTTCAGTCCACCAAAATTTGGTAAGAGACTTTGTTTTTACGTAGTACTACACTAATGCACTTTGGGTGGAGTTGGGAACTGAACCAACCATTTTGGAGAGGAATTTGGAACTATGCTAAAGAGCTTTTAAACTATAAATGGATAGTATTTTTGATACCCTCTGAATTGATGATAAGGTGAATAAGGTAAATATCCTCTGAACTGCTAATTCAGCAATATCACTACTAGGTCTATATCCCAAAGAGATCAAGAAAAGGAAAAGGGCTAGTTGTACAAAAATATTTATAGCAGCTCCTTTTATAGTAGCAAAGAATTGGAAATAGAGGGCATGTCCATCCATTGGGGAATGGATAAGTGGTGGCATATGATTCTAATGGAATACTATTGTGTTATAAGAAATGACAAGAAGGCTAATTTCAGAAAAACCTGAAAAATCTACATCAGTGGTTCCCAAACTTTTTTGACCTACCACCCCCTTTCCAAAAAAAATTACTTAGCTCCCTGGAAATTAATTTTTTTAAATTTTAATAGCAATTAATAGGAAAGATAAATGCATCTGTGGCTGTCACTGTCCCACTGGATTGCTGCAGCATCCACCAGGGGGCAGTGGTGTCCACTTTGGGAATCACTGTCAGTAGATTCTACATGAACTGATTCATGAAATAAGCAGAACTAGGAGGACACTGTACATAGTAATAGCAATGTTGTATGATGAACAAATGTGAATGATTTAGCTATTCTTAGCAGTACCATGATTTGAGACAATCCTGAAGGACTTATGACGAAAAATGCTATCTACTTCCAGAGAAAGAACTGATAGAGTTTGAAATACTTATATTACATTCTTTCTTTGGTTTTGTTTTGTTTTGATTTTTGTTAAAGTTTTCTTCCAAAAAATGAAAACTCTCTCTCTCTCTCTCTCTCTCTCTCTCTCTCTCTCTCTCTCTCTCTCTCTCTCTCTCTCTCTCTCGCTGTGTAAAACTGGAGTCTTAACATTTTCTGTGCCGTGAATTTCTCTGATGCTCTGATGAGAGTTAGTGACTCTTTTAAAATAGTATTTTTAATTAGAAAAGTAAAATACATAGGATTACAAAGGAAACCAATTATACTGAAATATAGTTTTCAATTTTGTTTATATTGAAAATTATATTTAAATTCTAAAATATTATTTAAATTATATATAAAAAATTATATTTAAATTATATTTAAAAAACACAAGTAGTCTGAATCCCTAGAGTAACTAATCTTTTATCTTGCCATTATGCTGTGCTCTTATATTAATTTTCTGTTACCTCCTCTTGTCAGTGGAAATGTACTGGTAACAGCTAAATAATTATCTGGGCCATATGTCAGGAAATTAGACTATATAGCCTCTGAAGTCCTTTCAGCTGAAATATTCTGTGATTTTTTTTATTCAAAGATATTTTATTTTCCTCAATTACATGAAATTATACATACATATATTTTCTGAAATAAAAACATACATTTTCTGAAATTATAAGTTCCAAATTGTCTTCCTCTCTCCCTTCTCTTCCCCCTCTCAGATATGGCAAGTAATTTGATCTGTGGTATAATGCAAAACATACTTCCATTTTGGTCATTACTGTAAAAACAAAACCCCAAAATATAACAACATATGTACTAATGTGAAAAATACTATGCTTTGATCTGCATCCAATTCCAACAGTCTTTCTCTGGAAGTGGATAGTATTCTTTGTCATAGGTCTTTCAGAATTGTCTTGCATCATTGTACTGCTGAGAGTAGTTAAGTCTTTCACTGTTGATCATTGGACAATATTGGTATTATTCTGAACAGTGTTCTCCAGGTTCTGCTTATTTCACTCTGCATCAATTTATGCAGATCTTTCCAGCTTTTTCTGAAATAATCTGACTCTCCTTTTTTATTGCACAGTAGTATTCCATCAACAACATATACCATGATTTGTTCAATCATTCCCCAATTGGTGGACATCCCCTCAGTTTCCAATTCTTTGCCACCACTAAAAGAGCTGCTATAAATGTTTTCTACAAGTATGTCCTTTCCCTTTTATTATGATCTCTTTGGTACATAGATCCAATAGTGGTATTGCAGAATCAAAGTTTATGCATAGTTTTATAGCCATTTGTGCATAGATCCAAATTACCCTCCAGAATGGTTGTATCAGTTCACAAATCCACCAACAGTGTATTAGTGTCAAATTTTTGTCACATCACATCCAACATTTAATGCTTTCCTTCATTATCACATTAGTCAATCTGATAGGTGTGATGTGGCATCTCAGAGTTCTTTCACTTTGTATTTCTCTAATCAAGAGTGAATTAGAATAATTTTTTCATATGTTTATTGCTATCTTCAGCTGAAAATTGCTTATTCATATTTTTTGACCATTTGTCAATTGGAAAGTGACTTGTATTCTTACAAACAGGATTAGTTCTCCACAAATTGAAAAACTAGATCTTTATCAAAGAAATTTGCTATAAACATTTTTCTAGTTTATTGTTCCCCTGGTTTTGTTTGTATAAAAGCTTTTAAAAAATTCAATATGATCAAAATTATTCATTTTACATCTTATAATGCTCCCTATCTCTTGCTTGGTCATAAATTCTTTCCTTCTCCATAAATCTACCAAGCAAATTGTTCTATATTTTACTCATGATATCACCCTTCATGTCTTCATCATATACCTATTTTGACCTAATCTTGGCATAGGGTGTGAGATATTGGTCTATACCTATTTTATGCCATACTCTTTTCCAGTTTTCCTGACAGCTTTGTCAAATAGTGAGTTCTTATTCCCAAAGCTGGGATCATTGGCTTATCAAACACTAGGCTGCTAAGGTCATTTATCTGTGTATATTGTGTATCTAAACTATTGATCCATCATTCTATTTTTAAGCCAGTACGAGACCAAAATTCTGTAATTCTAAGGCTTTTCAGTAATAGCACTTAATTCCCACCTGACCCTTATTTTTAATGACACATAAACATGACTGTTTCCATTTACATAGAAAACACAATCAGGTTCATTATGGCTGCAACAAATTAATATTCAGTATTCAAGATGTAGGATCATTCTCCACAAAAGAAGTTGTGACCCCAATGGACACGTGGCAGCTTTTCCCTCTGAGATCTTACATAATTAAATGGAACAAAGGATCACATAAATTGGAGGACATAGCTTGGTGTAATGGTAGGAGTATTGGATTA
Source organism: Gracilinanus agilis (assembly GCF_016433145.1). Taxonomy (NCBI): domain Eukaryota; kingdom Metazoa; phylum Chordata; class Mammalia; order Didelphimorphia; family Didelphidae; genus Gracilinanus; species Gracilinanus agilis. The sequence goes on from NC_058132.1 coordinate 86,881,212, forward strand.
TAACTTCTGGCTAATTATATTGACATTATTTATTCCAAAATGTTGCTATGATTAAATTATTTTATAAAACGTAAAATAAAATGTAGGTATCAGTCCTTGCTGTTGTTACCAATGCTACGGCCACAATATTAGGATTCACCCACTTTACTACCTTTCGTGTGAAGCTATCTACCTCATTACCTGGACAAAGGAAGATCCTTCCTTTCAGGTCACTCTGTTATAAAGGATAAATTGCACTAATATAGTGTCAGAGTGAGAAGGAATTTTAAAATTTTGTCCTATCAGTACCTGAGCAGGCATCCCCTCTATAGGGTCTTTGATAAGCAGTTGTTCATTTAAAAGTTATAGAATACTACCAATAGACAATTACCTTCTGTAGGAGTTTATTGCATCCTAACCCTCACCAAATGGTTAACTTTAACCATTAAAAAAGGTTTCGTTACTTTATACTTAAACACTGAACCACCACCCATTGTTCGTGGTGGGGAGGGTGGGGATTGTTCTCTCTGGATCAAAGCAGAAAAAGTTTAATCTTTCATCAACAGGACAGTCCTTAAGGTTATAAAATCATGGAATTAAGGTTGGAAGGGATCATTTCAATTCTTCCTCTTTATAAAGAAATTTGAGCCTATGGAATTAAAATGACTTGGCCAATGTCTTATAGCTAGAAATTAACAATGGCAGGATTCTGTCATCTCCAATTCCAAATTGAACACTTTTATTATACCATGCAGTTTCCTACTGTGCTCTGTTATATTATGACGATTGCCCAGGTCCTCAAAGACTGAATTGAATTGCTATTTAGCCTATATTTTTCCATATGTTGACTGGACTGTTTTGAGAGATTATAAATGCCTTCTTGATATTTTATAGCCTAAATACAAGCATGTAATTTTTATGGAATTCTTATAATGATGAACTAACTAAACCAATAAATAAGTAAACAAATGATCAATGAATAAATGAGTAATTATATAAAAGTAAATTAGGAAATTAATTAATAAATACATTTAGTAGTAGGACAAAAGGAAATAAAACTAGTCCTATGATCATAATTCATAATAGTCCCATAAGAATATTTTAATGAGCCCATAACAGCTTAGAGTGATTACTTATTCTCTTTTTGGCTATTCACAAACCATTTCTCCAAAATATTTTAATTGCCCATTTGGTTAATTTTAATATTTTTGTTACCTTTACTTTGTTTTAAGCTTTCATATTCATCATATTATTTTCATGTTTCATTCTCATTTTTATCCACAGTTACCTGCCTTCGCTTCCAACCTTTATTGATATATTTTAAAATTTGGATTTGGTCAATAAATTTCCTCTATAGACACAATGGCCTTTTTCGGAAGTTTCCCTTTTTTTCTTATTAAAATTATTTCCTTTTTGTTATCAGAATTTAATTATAGACAGATTTCAATTCCATCCAAATTTCCATATAGAATCTGGAACCATGGGACCAAGTTATGGTTATCACAGTTTAAGAAGGATGTTGTTAAACTGGAAAATATACAGAAGAAAGCAACCAGGATGGTGGAGGGCCTTGGGTCCCTTTTAAGTTTCAAGTTCCTTAATTTTTGATCCTACAGAGTCTTGCATTGAATATTTAAGATCCCATCTCTAAGTAGGCATGTAATCTCCCCAAGTAATAATAATAATAATTTCCACAAAATGTGAAATTACTAGCAAGATAAATTAATGATCTCTCAACTTTTCTACTTATTCTATAATAGTATCCTTATAATTTTCTAAGTATTTGAAGCTTCTTTAAACTGCTCTATCTTGTCTCAGTGTTGGCTTTGTGATCTAATTTTGTAAATCTATATTTTATCATCTTAGTTTGGTGGTCAACAGTATACACCAAGCACAATAACAGTACACACCAACGACAATAACACACCACCCACAATAACACTTGTTTCTCTTCCTCTTGATCCTCTCCCTGGTATCTCCATAATGATTCCCCTTTTTACGCACGGGTTTTTTTCACAGGGACAAATACAGTGCTACTAACACTACTAATCTCCCCCTACCACCATTTTTACTTGACATTCTTTTTTCTTTTTTAACCCTTGTACTTCAGTGTATTGTCTCATAGGTGGAAGATTGGTAAGGGTGGGTAATGGGGGTCAAGTGACTTGCCCAGGGTCACACAGCTGGGAAGTGGCTGAGGCTGGGTTTGAACCTAGGACCTCCTGTCTCTAGGCCTGACTCTGACTCCACTGAGCTACCCAGCTGCCCCACATTCTTTTTTAATAAATTACATCCTTATATCATTATATTTCAGTGATTCATCATACTCCACCAGGGTCTTAATGATGATTTTGAGGTGACATTTACCTCTTTCAGATAAATATTTAATTTACTTTTTACAAAATTTGTGCACTGACGACAGAAATCATCAATATTATTTCAGTCTTCTTCCTTCTCCTGAGTATTGTTTGTTTCCTTTACTTTGATTCTTTGGTTATATCTAACATTATCTTTGTCATTTTGCAGAGCAGCTTAATGTGGATAATTGCCTTCTCTCTTGAGTTTCAACTAAAAACCTATTGAAATTTTCAAGTTTTCAGACATATAAAGTCTTCATATCGGTGGTGTGATAGACAAGTCTTCAAACAAATTAATTCTTCATAATCTTAACTATTACTAGGGAAATTGTATTCACCAAAAGTATTCTGATGTAGAACTGAATTCTCTCCCTTCAAAGATTTCCTTGTAGATGTTTAGCTGCTGTGGGTCCTGTTGTAAGATGTATTTAAGGGAAGGAAATATGAGGGAAATAAAGAAAGATAGGAACAAATTAATAAGAAACAGTAAGAGTTTGAAGAAAGACTAACCTTTGCTGCTTAGAGGCCTCACTATTTTAATTTTGAGTAGAGCTAGAATTGGAGAGGAAGTCTCTTATTCAAGTTGTTTTTTGCTTTTTTGCACTTGGATCTTTTTATCCCAAAAATTCAATGGCTTTTCTTTATGTTTCTTTTCACATTCCCTTTCTCAATAACTTTAGGATTCCCTGCTTGATTTCCTGAGTCCGAACCCCATAGACAATGGGGTTGAGAGCTGCTGGGATGACATGGTGCAGAACATTGAGCAAGATGGGCACATTGGGAGAAACTCTCTTTCTGACTACATGGGTGAGAACAAAGACCAGAAGAATGGTGCTGAAGAAGAGGATGAGGATGAAATGGGAGCCACAGGTACTCAGGGCCTTGGCTGCAGCACCTTTAGCTTTTAGCTGAAGAACAGCACGTAAGATGAATATATAAGAAAGGAAAATGAGAATGAGATCAGAACCAAGCATAGTCCAACCAGCAATGAATTGGTAGAGGCGGTTAAGTGTAACATTATCACAAGAAAGTTTGGACACTGACAAATTGGCACAAATACAATTCTCAATGACATTGTACTGGCAGTAGTTCAGCCTAGCTGAAAGAATAGGGATGGGTCCAGTAACAAGAGCATTCCGGGCCACTATAAAAATGGCAGCCTTGGCAACAAATTGATCAGTAATGATGGATGGGTAGCGCAGGGGATGGCAGATGGCAACATATCTATCATATGCCATTATCAAGAAGGTACTAGATTCCATGGACAGAAAGCAATTCATGATGTACATCTGGAGGAAGCAGGCAGAGAAACTGATAGCCCTGAGATCAAACCAAAAGATGAACAGGACCTTGGGGATGACTGTGAGGCAGAGCACAATATCCAGCAGGGAGAGCAGGCTGAGCAGGTAGTACATAGGTTCATGAAGCGAGGCCTCCAGCCAAATGGTGATCAGCAGGGTGGCATTGGCTCCCATAGCCAGAAGGAAGAGCAGGCTTAGGGGCAGGGAGAGCCAGCGCTGCAAGCTTGGAGATCTAACAAAACAATTCAAGAGGAACTCAGAAACTTCAGTGGAAGAACTGTTAGACAGTAGCATGGTGCACAGTCCTCTGGCATAGATATTCTTTGAGTTCTTATGGGAAAGAGAAAGAATTAATTAATATTATATGTAAAAACAAAGAAGACAAACAAGTCAGTAAGCCTTTATTAAGCACTGTTATTTACCAGGTACAGTTCTGAGAGCTGAGGATATAGAGAAATGAAAGTCCTTTCCCTCCAGAAGCTACATTCTGTGGGGGAAAAGTATGTACATACATTAATACATGCAATATATAAATTCTCAAATGAATCTATGATGCCATTGATTAAGAAATTCCCTGCAGGAGTAAAGTCTCATCCTATCTACTGTTACACATACACACAAATATGCATATACATACTTCTACATGTATGTCTACAAGCATGTATGTACATACACACATTTGCTAATATACATATGCAGATATAAAACCACATTCATATAAATATATGCACAAATATAATATAAAGTAATGGAAAGTATGGAGGAGGCACTAGCAGCTAAAGGATTAATAGAAACTAAGTGTGAGGCAGTATTTGAGAGGAGTTTTGAGGGAAACTAAAAAATAATATCAAGCAGAGAGACATACCAGGCATGAGGCATAGCTTATGCAAAGGAACAGAGGCAAGAGTCAGTGTTCTGTGTGAGTAAGAGTAAGATATCTTGTTTAGATGATACGTACATAGAGTGTATAAAGAAGAATAATGTATAATGACTATGAATAGGTATGTTGGAACTAAGTTGTAAAGTGTATTAAATGACAGAGTAGTTTATATTTTATCCTTTGGGCAATAGAGAACCACTACAATTTATTGAACAAGAAGAAGTATAGTCAAACCAGTGCTTGAAGAAAAGCATTTTTGTAGCACTATGAAGAGACTGGATTTGAGAAGAGAAAGTGTTGAGTTGTGGAGTTCAAATTGCAGTATTTTTTGCAAGCTATTGCAATAGTACAGGTGAGACATAATCAGTGTCTAAACCAAAGAGGTGGTCATGGGAGTGTAGAGAATAGGGTGAGATGTCATGACAGTAGAATCACTGGATTACAATAAATTGTTAATTTAGTAAATAGTGTTAAAGAAAAATGTGAGTAGTAAGGGATATATATCTATATGTATAATGATAGGATGATGTGTATCTGTCTATGATCTCAGCTGCAGTTGGTGGGGAGGAACACCTACTCCGCTCACCCTGGCTGCAGCTGTAAATTTTCCCCTTCTCCCTGACAGTTTTGGTTGATAACCTGTCAATAATTCCTTTAACAGCTGCCCAAGTAAGGACCCTTGAGAGGTTAGATAGTTGGTTAACCTCTCCAGGCCCAATCTGGGGTTAGATAGATTGGTAATGAGCTATTGATCAGCTTTGGATAATGATCAGGATCTGACTGCGTATATACTCCCTTCCCAAGGGCTGTGGTAGAAAGACCACTCAGGAAGGTACTTGTTATTGAACAGTTTTATCTATAGGTAGGGAAAGGTAACAAGGTCAAGGATTGGGGATTGGAAACCATATTGCTCTATTATCTATTAAACTATTAATAATCAGGACTGGAGGCTACTACAGTGGGGGAGGCTTGAGATCTTCACCCTCTCACTGTCTCTGGCCAGACATGGCCACAGCCAAGCCAGAGAATAGGGAAGGCTATTGCTGCAGATAGATATTGTTGGTCTTTATTCTCTCAGCTCTCTCAGCAATAGTGTTGGTGGATCACTAGCTCTCACAGTCTAGCAAGGAAATAGATTCAAGCATCTCCTACCCTCTTTCTTCTTCAACCACTTGGCCACCCTTCAACCACCCTTCAGCCACCCATGGCCCAGATTGAACCACAGAGGTTTGCCAGTCTCAATTCAAATATCTGTGATCTCCAGTTCTCAACCTCTAAATCCAGAGACTTTCCCCAATGTAGCTGTGAGGGGGCATATATAGGGTGGGGCTAACAGACGTTTCCTCCTGGCTCATAGCACCTGGGAACATTCCAAACTCTCAACTGCCATCCCTATTATTCAAGGTGGCATCCTTCTTATCCCAGATTATGAATATAACAATAGGTAGGGTGGCTCATTGTGGATAAGTGAGGATCACACTGAGATTGCAAATCTGAGTGACTGGAAAGAAGGTGATACTCTAGATACAAATAGAAAATGTCAAAATATGTATAGATTTTATGAGAAAGATGAGTTCTCTTTGGAATATGTTGATTTTCAGATAAAAATGGGACATATAATTTATGATTTATAATAAGAAGTTAGTGATGCAGGACTAGAACTCAGGAAAGAAATTTAGATGGGGAATTATTTGCACACAAATAATAGTTAAAACCATAATCCTTTGCCCAAGACCTATTTGCTTGGGGAAGAGAAAAGAGTAGAAAAGGGGGAACAGTATACTAAATTGGCCAGAAATTTTTTCAAAATACAAACTGAGTGGAGGGAGAGTTTTAGAATAGAAGAGAAAGCAGAATGTGTAAAGCACCCTGAATAAAATAAGAACCACGTGTTAAAGACAATAGAAAGAAGGGATGAGATGGCTCAAGGGAAAGGAAAGAATACTAAAGCCTAGGAAGCACCAAGAAAAGGGAAAGAGAAAGAAGACACAGAATCTGTAGAGAAAATGTCAGAGAATTAAAGCAGAACTCAAGAAGTGCAGAGGATATGGACAGTTGATAAAATAGATCTCTTTTTCTCATCAGGGAAATTTCTTACAAGTAGTTGAAAACCCCCCTGGTTAAGATTCCTTTCTAGTCTCTCAAACTATAATTACAAATTTGGGGTAGGATTCCCAACAAAATAGCAAAGAATCATCTGTCCAACTCTAATCTGAGCTTACTCTATGTTCTTGCTCCTGAATGATCATTTCCACCAATTCTGGACCTATAGCACTGACTCCTGTGACCCAGCAAACACAGATCCCATCTGATAATGCCCTAAATGAAAGATAAGAATAAACCAAGGTGAACCGGCTTCCATCTTAAAATTCAGTATTTTCCAATCGTTTTATTTATTTATTTGTTTGTTTTTATTTATTTTTATTTTATTTTATTTTTAATTTTTTTTCATGGTTACCATGATTCTTGTTGTCTCCCTCCTTTCTTCCTTCCCCCTCCCAAACCTGAAAAGCAATATATATACATACATATATAATCACTCAAAACCTATTTCCATATTATTCATTTTTGTAATACAGTAATCTTTTAAAACCCAAACCCCAAATCATATACCCATGTAAACAGGTTTAAATCATATGTTTTGTTCTGTATTTTTACTCCCACAGTTCTTTCTCTGGATGTAGATAGCGCTTTTTCTCATAAGTCCCTCAGAATTGTCCTGGATCATTGCGTTGCTATTAGTAGCAAAGTTAGTTATATTTGATCATCCCACAATGTTTCAGTTACTGTGTAGAATGTTCTCCTGGTTTTGCTGATTTCACTCCACATCAATTAATGGAGGTGTTTCCAGTTCTTATAGAAATGAAGCAGTTCATCATTCCTTAGAACACAATAGTATTTCATCACACCATATATAACAATTTGTTCAGCCATTACCCAATTGAGGGATATCCCTTGGTTTTCTGATTTTTTTGCCACCATAAAAATCATAACTATAAATATTTTTGTACAAATAGATCTTTTCTCATTAAAAAGTATCTCTTTGGTATATAAATCCAGTAGTGGTACAGTTGGATCAAAGGGTATGCATTCTTTAAACTCTTAGGTCATAATTCCAAATTGCCTTCCAGAATGGTTGGATCAATTCACAACTCCACCAGTAATGCATCCCAATATTGCCACATCCCCTCCAACATTTTTTATTTTCCTTTACTGTCATATTGGTCACTCTTCTAGGTATGAGGTGGTACCTCAGAGTTTTGATTTGCACTTCTTTAATCAGGAGGGATTTAGAACATTTTTCTTATGATTATTGATAATTTTGATTTCTTCATCTGAAAAGTGCCAATTCATATCCCTTGGCCATTTGTGAATTGGGGAATGATTTGATTTCTTCTAAATTTAACTTACTTCTGTGCATATTTGAAGAATTAGACATTTGTCAGAGAAATTTGTCATAAAATCAACCCACCCTAGTTTATTGCTTCCCTTCTAATTTTGGTTGCATTGGATTTGTTTGTACAAAACTTTTTAAATTTAATACAATGAAAATTATTCATTTTACATCTTATAATGTTCTCTGTCTCTTGATTGTTCTTCCCTCCTCCATAGATCTGACAAACTATTCTATGCTCACATAATTTACTTTTTTTTTTAAACCCTTGTACTTCGGTGTATTGTCTCATAGGTGGAAGATTGGTAAGGGTGGGCAATGGGGGTCAAGTGACTTGCCCAGGGTCACACAGCTGGGAAGTGGCTGAGGCCGGGTTTAAACCTAGGACCTCCTGTCTTTAGGCCTGACTCTCACTCCACTGAGCTACCCAGCTGTCCCACACATAATTTACTTTTAATATCACTTTTTGTTTAGCTCATATACACATTTTGAACTTTTCTTGGTATAGGGTGTGAGATATTGATCTAAACTAATTTTTGCCATATTGTTTTCCAATTTTCCCAGCCAATCCTTATATTTAATACACATTTACTTATTTGCTACTTACAACATTCTGTACTATGCTCTAGTGATACCAAAAGAAAAAGAAAAAGTCACTGTTCCCAGGGCACTTATATTTTATAAGATTATAATTTGGGGAAGAATACAATATTAACACAAGTAAAATAATCCAAGGTAGGAAGCAATGGAGAGAGAGATCCAAATTCCTCCCATGGTATTTGAGAAAAAGAAAACTTTCAGGACAGGTATCAGAAAAGGCACCAGGAAGGAGCATCTTCCTTCAAGGAAGATAAGTTTACTTAAAGGTAGAGATAGTAAGGGAGTGGATTTCAGACAGTAAGCAACTCCTTCACCAATGTTTTAGACCTAGAAGCAGAAAGGACCTTAGACACCATATAATCTGGTCTTTTCATTTTAATGATGAGGAAATTAGAAAGGTTAAGGTATTTTATTTGTCCAAGGTAACACAGGTAATAAATATATGGATTACAATTCAGGTTCCTTAATTCCAACTTCAGGAATCTTTCCATTGTAATATTTTACCCCTCAATTCTTTGAATTCACATTACCTTTTCAATGTCACATAATCTCTTAGGAAGAGACCTTAGTAATTATCTATTTCAACCCATAGAATCTTCATTTAAAGTTGAAATTCTTCTAGGACTTAGAATCACTGACCTTTTTAGTTCCCGACTCTCTGGGTCTTAGACCAAAACAAGATCAGACTCACCAGGCATAACACAGGCAAGGTCTCCCACAGGGTAACAATCACTGTCCCTCCCTGCCTCTCTGAGTCTTGTGCCTTGCTCACCCAAAGGATCTGAAGCTTATACAGGAATTACACCTCCCCTAGGATGATGTCTCCATACTATGGTTCCCTAAGGTCTAAATCCTGAGGCAGTCTCTGAGTCTCTGACCTTACTAGGAGAAGAGAGTAAGGAGAACAACTTTTAAGCTAAAATGTTATTTGCCACAGAGTCATTGTTTATTTTCTTCCTCCTCAATATAGTAATACTTACCCCTCATCAACATCCAAAGTATTCTTTGGGTGGAATGCCTTCAGAGAACAAAGAAATGGTAGGATAGATAACTCCCTTATATTGAAAATAAATAGAATGAGATTTTTTTGTTTTTTATTGGTCACTTGTAGTGTCAAACACCCAGAAAATCTTGGCTCCTTCCTGGAAATATAGACTCAGGAGCAATGCCCTATTTCATAATATTTCACTCCCTTCATTACAAATGTAGTGTTGACAAGTGGGAAAGAAGGAAACCAATTCATGAAACAGCCTACTATGTGTTAGGCACCATGCTAAGTGTTTTATAAATATTAGCATTTGATCCTCACAACAACCATGAGAGGCATTACTATTCCTATTTTACACTTAAGGAAACTGAGACAGATAAAGAAATGACTTGCCTAGAATCCCAGAGTTAATAAATGTTTGAAGCTAAATTTGAATTCATCATTCTAGCTACAGGCATTTTTTCTATTGTGCCACTAGCTTCCCCAGCTACCCTTTCAGGTCAGGTGCTTGGAAGAATACTATTTTACTTCATATCTGAGGAACAGACAAACCAGTAAATATTTATAGACTGATAATGATAGTGGTAGTTGTGGTGGTGGTTGTAGTAGTGGTGACAATGATAATGAAAATAGCTAACATTTGCATTGTATATTAAGAGTTGCAAAGTATTATACATGTTATCTCATTTGATCTTCACCACAGTACTGTAAGGTGGGTGCTGTAAGGTAGGTACAGATGAGGAAGCTGAGGGTGAAAGAAGCAAAATGTTTTGCCCAGGTTTACATAGCTAATAAGTATCTAAAATAGATTTGAACTGGTTTTCCTATAATGCAAGAGCCAGGACTATGACTCGGGCGTAAGATCATAGATTTAGAGGTAGAATGAAACTGGAATATCATCTCAATATACCATTGAGGAGAAAATTGAGGCCCAGAGAAGTTATATGACTTGTCAAAGTTCATAAAGATATTAAGTGCTGAAATATGACTTATACTTACACCCTCCATTTCCTCATCCTGTGGTCTTTCTACAACTCTAAGCTAACGGTTCCCAATTTGGGTGTTCTTTCCATTGTAAAAAGCTATCTTCCATTCTTTACCCTTATATTTTCCTTCTACCAGGCAATGTTTGGATATATCCAATGTATTAACTAGACTTATTCTTTGGTTTTTGTAAGCTCTGCCTGCTATTGTTACTGCTTCATAGGATCAAAGCATCATAGACTTAAAGAAACCTCAGAAGCCTCTGAGTAGCCCCCCCCCATTTTATAAATGAGGAACAGAGACAAGCAGTAGTTAAATAACTTGTTCATGGTTACCTAGATGATAAAAGCTCAGATCTTATTAACTCAGTCCAGGACTCAATCCTCTAGACCAGTGATGGAGAACCTCTGGCACGGGTGCCAAAGATGGCACGCAGAGCACTTTCTATGGGCATGTGGCTGGCCTCTCCACCCCCCACTTTTCAGAGTTCATCACTAGAAAGGCAGAGGGATTTGGGTGGGACTGATCGCCTGCCCCTCTCCAATGTGCCTGATGACATTTTTTCATATGACCCACCCCTCTGTCCAGTAGCCCAATGGAAGCACACAGGGGGTAAGGTGGGCAACTCACAGGCAGCAGAGCTGGAGGGGAACAGAGTGCTTGGGCCACTCCCCTCTCCCTCTCTACATTGAATGAGGGCATTCCTCACTTCACCCACCCCTCTACCCAGCAGCCCAATGGAAGAACTTTCTCCCTCCCCTGTGTGGGGTAAGAGGGGGGTCAGCACTCCATTTCTAAAAGGTTCACTAGGCTAGACCATTATCAAAATCAATGGGCTAGGGGGCAGCTGGGTGGCTGAGTGGATTGAGAGTTAGGCCCAGAGATGGGAGGTCCTGGATTAAAATCTGGCCTCAGACACTTCCTAGCTGTGTGACCCTGGGTAAGTCACTTAACCCCCATTGCCTAGCCCTTGCCACTCTTCTGCCTTAGAACCAGTACCTAGTGTTGATTCAAAGATGGAAGATAAGGTTTAAAAAAATCAATGAGCCAGGTAAATCAAGAGGAGAGACCATCTTTGGCCTTTGTTGGTACAAAAGCACTAATTATAATCAAGTTTTATGGGACTTATACTTGACCTGTGGGATCTTGATTTCTATTTCTCTTGACCTTTCCCCAATCATTGCAGGAAAAAATACCATAAATATTAAATCTTCCTATTAGTCCTTTCCAAGAGATCCTTAGAAAGGAATCTAGAATATGCTAAAGCTACTTCTCTTACTCAGTAGATAATTGTAATAGTAATATAGGCAGATAGTCGGCATATTGAACAGAGCACTAGACTTGGAATTAAGCATACCTGAGTTTGAAATCTATTTTGTAAATCAACAAACTTTTATTAAGCTCTTACAATATGCTAAGCATTATGATAGTGTTTTTTTTGTTTCCAGCAATAAATGAGAAACTTACTGGCTATGTGACCTTGAGCAAGTCACTTAACTTTGTTGTGCCTTCATTTTCTCATCTCTAAAGTGAAGTTGTTGATTTTAATAACCTCTAAATAACTTTGTCTTTCAGTTAGTTAATATTCACATAGAACTTTAAGGTTTACCAAGCATTGTATAGAAGTTATCTCATTCAATTTTCCTTTTTTTAAATTCAATTTTATTTTATTTTCAGTTTCAAATTCTCTCTGTCTTATATGTCCTTCCTCTATCCATTACAAACATAGTCAAACAAAACAAATTCACACATTAGCCATGTCCCCAAAAAGTATGCCTCAATCAGCATTCTGAGTTCATCATGTCTATCTTGAGGTGGATATCAAGTTTCCTGTGCTTCACCAGGAGTCCTCTGGAATTTTGTTGGTCATTTTGTTGACCAAAATCTTTCAAAGTTGTTTGTCTTTACAATGTTGTAGTTATTGTTTAAATTGTTCTGATAGTCCTGCTCACCTCACTTTGCATTGATTAATGCTCATTTGATTTTTACAACAACCTTCTGAGGTAGGTACTATTGTTATTCCCCATTTTACAGGTGAGGAAACTGAGGCTGAGAGAGTTTAAATGAGTTACCTAAAATCCCACACTGACGAAGTGTGGGAGGCAGGATTTGGACTCAGATTTTGCTGATTTTAATTCTATCCACTGTGCCATTTATCTTTCTCCAATGTTTGCATGATTCATATTTCCTCCACAATATAAGCAAATGCAAGGGGAAATGCAATAGGAAAAAAACCATAAAGTCAGGGGACTATGAAAGTCCTATCTTACTCATTCATTTGTGTCTGAATAAGACTATTGCAATGAATTGTTAACAACATGAAACCATCCAATTTTTGCCTTAAAGATAACCAACAAAATGTGATTATATACCAAAACCACCAAGAAGAAAAGATTAGACCAAAATGCTCTCTTTTGGATTAGGCTTTCACAGCTTTTAGATAGCTCTGTTCTAATCTTGTCCCTATGTAGGTGAGAATGGAATTTCTCATCTCAATTCAGTAATGCCCAACTCATTGGTGATGAATCATTTTTTGATGAATATTTGGAGAACACGATCCCTAATCTGCTTGGTCCTGACACCATAAATAATGGGGTTGAGGGCAGGTGGCACAACAACATATAGATTGGCCAAGAGGATATGAATGTAGTGAGGTACATTCTTCCCAAACCGGTGAGTGAGGAAGGAGAATAGGGCTGGGGTATAGAAGGCCAACATAACACAAATGTGGGAGCCGCAAGTATTCATGGCCTTTAGTCGAGCATCTTGGGATGGGAGGCGGAAGACAGCCTGAAGGATCCTGATATAGGAAACTCCAATCAGAATCACATCCACAAATACTATAAAAATTACAACCAAGCCATAAATAATATTGACTCTAATGCTGGCACAGGCCAACTTGGCAATGCCCATGTGTTCACAATAGGTGTGAGGAATAAGATGGGAATCACAGAATGGTAACCTCAAGACAAGATAAATCAAAGGAAGCATGAAGGTCAGAGACTTAAGGATTATGGCCCCTGCAATTGTCCCAATGGTCTTAGTGGTCAGGATGGTGGTATATTTGAAAGGATGACAGATGGCTACATAACGATCAAAGGCCATGGCCAGAAGCACTGCTGACTCCATAGTGGTGAAATTATGAGCAAAGAACATCTGGGCAACACAGCCTGCCAAGCTAATCTCTCTTAAATGAAACCAGAATATTCCCAGCATCTTGGGAATGGTAGCTGTTGACAAGCCAAGGTCAATAGCAGCTAACATAGCCAAGAAATAGAACATGGGTTGGTGGAGACTCTTCTCAGTATGTATCACAAACAGAATGGTGCAGTTTCCTAAGAGTGCAATCAGATATACAGAACCAAAAGGGAAGCCAATCCAGATATGGGCAGCTTCTAGCCCTGGAATACCAACCAGCAAGAAAGAGGAGGAGTGGGTATAAGTATTATTGGAATGGAGCATCCTGCCAAGTTATGGTGTATTTCTTGTTAGTGGACTGACCTGGAGGAAAAAAATATTCAAAGATTAAATTTTGAAGGAAGGAAAGAAAGAAAGGAAGAAAGGAAGGAGAGAAGGGAGGAAAAAAGGAAGGGAAGAAGAAAGAAAGGAAGGGAAGAAGAAAGAAAGGGAGGAAGATTGAGGATCTTTAGGTCTATTTTCTTATTTTCTATGTAAAATCTTTTTGTAAATGGTCTAGACCAGTAGTTCCCAAACATTTTTGGCCTACCGCCCCCTTTCCAGAAAAAATATTACTTAATGCCCCCTGTCACATACTATCACCGCCTTCTTACAGTTATTTCCTGCCCCCAAATGCACCTGTGGCCATCACTGCCTCCCCCTGGATGGCTGCAACACCCACCTGGGGGTAGTGGTGCCCACTTTGGGAATCACTGGTCTAGACACAGTATGATTAATCTTAAATATATGTATATTATTGATGCATACACATATACACTTGTATATATTCATATACATATATTCAAATGTTATATTATATATATATATATCCCCCCATTCTCTCAAATTAAGGAAAACTGAAAAAATATTGGAGTTAAATTATTTAGGCTATCCCAGACATTGAACCTATTTATTCCTTGTTCTTTCTCCCAACATGGTTTTTCAGTTCTTCTTTTACTCAGCAATATTTCCCCAAGGCTCCATTTATCCTGGACATTATTTTTTTCTGAATAACTCCCCAAACTATAGAACTACATTGATCAATGATTTCCTCATTTGAAAATTGACTCTATACTACATTTCATTATTATTTACTTTTCCTATCCATGTTAGATTGTCTTTTCAATTGGATTGTAAATTCCAGGAAGGTCACTGGTCTAGGAGTTGGGAAAAATGGACTTAAATCATGAACTGGTCACTGACTAGCTTTGAGAACTTCTCCTAACCCTTTTTTTTCTATTTTATATTACTCTAAAAGTGTCTATTTCTATTATTCATCATTTTAGTATTGAATCTTACTCTTATCTGTCTGTAATTTTCTAAGAACTTCCTAACATACTTTTATAACTTCTATTTCTCCCCACTGTAATCTATCCTTCATGAATGAAGATGAAACTTTCTTAGGTATAAATCTGATAATATAACACCTCTGTTCTAAGTTTTTCATAGCTTTCCATTGTTTACTAAATAAAACTCATAATATCCCATTACCTCATCTGGATGTTATGTCCACCCTATAGCATTGTCTCCCAGTAGTACTGTCACTTATAAATAAGATTTGGAAAATCAAAGTAAGTCAGTGAATAGATTCCTTAAAGATCCAGGCTGGGATCTGCTGAAGTTAATGAGGAAAGCAGAAAAAGGAAAGAATAAGAATTAGGAAATGTAGGGCAGAGGGGAAGAGGAAGAAAAGAAATTGAAAAGAAGAAAAAATAGAAAAAAGGAAAAAGAGGAAATGATAGAAAACTAGAAGAGATTGGAGAAATAAAGGATGAAAGGAGGGAAATGAAAGAAAAGAGTAAAAAAGATAAAGGAATAAGAGTAAAGTGAAAGTAGGGAAATAAGGTACAAAATGAATTAACGAAGGAAAATTAAGCAAGCTATAGAAAAAAGGGAATGAAATGGAAAATTGGGGAAAAGAGGAAAGAAAAAGAAGGGTTAAGGATAATGGTAACAGTAGAGAAAAGGGATTGCTCTGGAGTTTGAATTTAGGATAGCTGGTTTTCCTTTTTAAAAAGCTAAAGTTTCTGGATGAGGAGCAAAGATAAGGGAAGAATGAAAAGTTTAGGGTACACACAGAATTCAAGCATTCACTTACCAGACCAGATACTGCTCTATGAGTCAAGAGCTTGAGAATATTAATAACAGAGCTGCTCACTTGCATTTCTCCTGTCTGATGCTCATGCTGGATGTCAGCCAACACACACAGGCCCTCTGGTGCATTACAAAACATAGATCCCCTGGGAACAGAATTAAGAGTTAACTCTTTGGTTGATAGTTGGCTTCAAAGAGATGATGTCCATTCACAGTTAACCTTTCCATAGCTGAGGAAGAATTTGGTCAGTTTGAATTTCATTGGGGCATCTGAAAGGAGAATGCTTCATGGATTACAGCTGCTGTTGCAAACAGAAGAAGTGAACTCACTTTCTCCTAGAGCCTTTCCTTGATTATCAGTCATCATGTCATCATCTATCACTGAGATGCATGCTTGCCATGAATGTATTCAATGGAAATAGCATATGCACTTTTTAACTGTATACATTCTTCCATTTTCTTTACATTCAGGTTTAATATTAGCACATTCAAGTCAGAAACTCTCTGTCTCTCTGTATCTGTCTCTGTCTGTCTCTGTCTGTCTCTGTCTCTCAGTCTCTCAGTCTCTCTGTCTCTCTGTCTTTCTCTCATCTTTTTATTGCCAGAAAACAGAATAGTGTTTAGCACATGGTACCACTTAAGAAATTCTAGTTGATTGATTAATAGATAGAAAATATAACAGTAAGAATATTTTGTTCATTAGACTTTTAAGACACTGACAGAGGTATTTTATAGATATATATTTAAAGTGTGGCCACCAGGAAGGAATCAAAAATTCAGGTTGATTCCATAATTAAATTAGACCCAAGTCAGGACTGGGTTTAAGGCAGTTTATTTACAGTTGGGAAGGTAAAAGGTAGGGAAATAGAGAGGGAGAGGCTAGTCCAGGCCTGCAGAGGCCTGGACAGAGAGAGAAGGTTAGAAGGCTAAATAAATGAGGCTACAAGTCACAAGGCCTAGCAATCAGATAGGCTAGAGCCTACTTAAAGGTAGAGTTTGGAAATGCCAAGCTAGGCCCAAGGAAGTCAGCCTAGCTTATCCACATGACCATTCAGAGTAGAAGCTGTCTGTGGTCTCACCCGACTACCTGCAGCACCAAGTTCAAAGCAGGAACTCCCTTTCTCAGGAAGTAACCAACATACTTAAAGAGAAAGTGTCCTTCGTCACTTCCCATGGGTCTGCCTCTAATTCAAGTGAACAAATGGCAACCTCTACACTGATTTTGGACTGCCCAAAGAGAAGTCCCTTGTTCTTGATTTGTTACTTATTGTCACGTGAGGGTAACTCGTCTCCCCTCCCCACTAAGGGAGGCAGTGATGACATCATCTCTATGCCTAGGGTAAGTAGAGTTTGACTATGAATGGGCTAGAGCTAATTCTATTTACACAGAGGGGGATATCTCCTAGGAAGTTGGGTATTTCCAGATGGTGGGAACTGTGCCTTCATCATCAGCTATGAGTTCTACAACTTGGTAGATTGTATATCTCCCTCAATGGGATCACTCTGAAGGTGTTGTGAGAAAACATACCCAAGTTTGTAACAAGGTCTGGCCCCAAGAATGGAAGGCTCAAAACTCCATTCGATCCAGAAGTATGAAAGAATTTTATTTGAAGAAGAAGTTTTTAAAGACAGTATAATATCCTAGACTGGTGAAATGGCCTAAGGACTACTAGAATAGCCTTGGAGCTGATAATGAAGTAGCTCCTCCCCTCCCATGGGGATCAGGGTTTGCATATTTATTGAGGGCCCTGGACTGCCAGAGAGCCCTTAGTACCATGTGTTCCATGTTTCCCTCCATTGTCCCACATACTATCATTTGTCAGTGTAGGTGTGTTATTGAAATTTTGGGGTCTCTGAAATAGATTTCCTGTGAGCCCACTGGCTTCCTTTGGAATTTTAGGGGGTCTTTGACCTACATTTCCCATGAACTCACTGGCTTCCTGGCTTACATGATGACATAGACAGTTATGTAGTGATGTAGACTAGAGGATAAAAATTAGTGGGTGGGCTTGCATGCCTTCTTTCGTGGCTTGGCAGCGGATGCACCATGGGGAAAGGAGGTAAACTGTCTCTTAGCATGGCACATGGCTTCATTTTTCTAATGGCTACCAATAAATCTTTTAAGACCATAATATTTATAAATTTTATTCATTTTTCATTTTATTTTTTACATTTTTGGCAACCACCTGAAGTTTGGAGAGTGAACTTTAAATTTTTCAGATACCCTAACAAGTCACATTCCTTCTGCCATGGCTTTTCACCCTCCCTGCACAGGCAAAACTCTGAGAGAACTCCAAATTCTCTCTGGAGCTTCGGACCTGCTTTTATTTTTGGCCACCCTGCTACTTTCCTTTGAGCAGCTTTTATAGGAGTTCTTGGCCTAACGGGGAAAAGCCATGCTTTTGCTGATAGCTCCAGCTGCCTTTTTCTGTCTGCTGTTCATGATCTTCTTGGCTTTCAGTGCCAGCCCCTCCAGCTCGACCCTCCCTGGGCTCCATGCTGCTGCTGACCTTCCCAATCTTCCCATTGCTAGCTATGACCTGGACCAGGAGCTCCTCTTCCCAATGTTCCTGATCCAACACAGTGCCTGGAGCTGCTGCCTTCACTGCTTGAAGTTTGGGAAGTATAAACCCCTTCTTTTTCATTGTGCACACCAGAGAGTTGCCCGGATATGTTTCCTCTTAGACATTAAGAACTTTTTACCTTAGGAGATCTTCTGACTTTTCCTCCCTCCAAGTGGGTTTTCAAGCCTGACCTAGCTGCTTTTCTAACACGCCCCCCCCCCGCCATGAGCCTGCTTCAGCTGCTTTTCCAGCCCTTACCCCAGTTGGCAACCATACTTTGCCTGTGGGGGGAAGAGACTGAGATAACATGTGGGCCCTAGCCCTTTACCAGGAAGGAGAATGGCAAGCATGGCCCGTGTTATCTATTTCAAACAGATCCCAATGGTGGGATGTTTTTTATTCCTACCATTCCTGGATGTACTGGTCCTTGCAATTATCCTGTCTGACTCAGGGGAGAGATGCATCTCCCCATGCACCCTGGCCAGTTGGGCCTGTCCAGTCTCTGTACCTCATCCACACTATGCTCAGTGCAGAGCTCAGATAAAAGGAACTTGAATAGAACTTTTAAAAGAGTGGAGGTGGATTTTAAACCTCCTCAGACTCCACTGTTTTTTGAAAGTCTCTGTATCTTATTGTATTTTGCTGATTGCTTGTTTTATGATTAATTTTGTTGTTTTAAGGTCATATATTAATCTGATCAATATCTTTCTGTCACACTGAATCATTTTGAGATCTGTTTTTGGCTATTAAATTCTGTTAATGATTTTATTGGACCTCCTTAATAATGAACAAGTCTATTCTGATTGGTAAAAAGATTTTTAACTACACTGCTTATAATTTGTCATTTGCTTATAGTATAGTATTTGCTAATTTCCCATTTTGCAGAAGAGGAAACTGAAGTGCACAGAGGCTAAGTGACTTGTCCAGGCTCACATAGTTAGACAGTGTCAGAGGCTATTGGTCTATACCTAGTTTCCTCCATATTGTTTTCCAGTTTTACCAGCAGTTTTTATCAAATGGTGAGTTCTCATTCCAAAAGTTGGGATTTTAGGATTTGCCAAACCCTTCATAGCTAAGGTCATTTACCACTAATCTATTCCTTTGATTCAGCAATCTATTTCTTAGCCAATACCTGATTATTTTGATGATTACTGTTTTATAGTACAGTTTGACATCTGGTATTACTGGACCACCATCCATCACAATTTCCTCTATTGATTTCCTTTATATTCTTGATCTTTGTTCTTCCAGATGAATTTTGTTATAATTTTTCTTAGTTCTACAAAATAATTTTTGGTAGTTTGATTGATATGGCACTGAATACGTAAATTAATTTAGATCAAATTGTCATTTTGTTATATTAGCTCATCCTACCCATAAATAATTAATGTTTTTCCAATTTTTTAGACCTAACTTTATTTTGTATGAAAAGTGTTTTATAACCGTGTTCATATAATTCCCATGTTTGTTCAAATTGATTTCCAAGTATTTTGTATTGCTTAGTTATTTTAAATGGAAATTCTTTTTCTATCTTTTGCTGCTAGACTTTGTTGGTAAAATATATAACTGCTGATGATTTATGTTGGTTTGTTTTGTATTCTGAAACTTTGTCCTATTTAATATTTCAACTAGGTTTTTAGTTGATTCTCTAGGATTCTCTAAGTATACCATCATATCATGCAAGGCATGATAATTTAGTATCCTCATTGCCTGCTTTAACTCCTCCTTCAATTTCTTTTTCTTCTCTTATTGCTATCCAGAGAAGGAACTGTTGGAGTTGGAATTGAAGTATACTATTAGGGTTTTTATTTGATGGTTCTGACTTTATATGAGTATTCTCATAAAACAATAAACAATATGGAAATTGGTTTTGTGTGATAATATACATATATAGCCTAGATCAAACTGCTTACCATCTCTAGGAAGAGGGAGGGAAGAGGGGAAGAGAGACAATTTGGATCTTATGTCTTCAGAAAACTTATGTGGAAAATTGCTATTACATGAAATTGGTAAAATAACATTTCTTTAAAAAAATAAAAAAAATCCTAATGATACAAAACTAAGAAGTATAACTGATGTATTGGAGGCAAGCCCCAAAGATTATAACAGGCAAAAATAATATGTGATATGTGTATTATATTGATTTCTACAATGAGGTTCAGACTATCACACAATTACAGAATACTTGAGTCTAGGTAGACAATGTGTTATTTTCTCTGATAGACTGTATGCTCCTTGAGAAGAGGCACTTATTTTTGTCTGTGTATGAATAGCACGTAACACATTACAAATATGATTTACAGATATAAATGGGGGGACAGGTTTAAATTCTTGTTAATTGGTTGATTGAATTAACGTGCAAGGGGCTTAGGAATTATTTTTAGACTGTAAGCCAGTATGAGTCTGTAACATGAAGATGAAGGCAAAAAAGATACATAATTTAAAACTGCATTAAAAAAAACTATGAAGAGCAATTTGGCACAAATTCTGATTTCAGAATTCATGAATTCAATCAAATAAATTCAAATCATATCTCTGCTGCATGCTGGCTTTGAAATATTATGAAAGTTGCTTTCTCAGAATCCCCAAGTAATCTGTAGAGGATCTTCCTTATCAAAAGATTGTTATGCTGATAAAATCCTGAGAGACAGAGCCAAAGAAAGAGGGATGAAGGGACAGGAACAAAGACAGACAGATTAGTAATCAGAAAGAGACAGACAGATTTGTAGGAAGAGAGGGGGAAAGAAAGAGGACGAAGACAAGGAGAGAAAAAAAGGGGGAAAATAGCAACAGAAGTAGTAATAACAAGAAGATGTGTGAAGAGAAGCCCCCTCCCAGGATCACATACTGGAGTCCTATCTGTGTACTGTGTGTGTTATGTACATGAGTGTGCTCCAGTGTGGGTCACAAGACAGTGACCTAGGTATATGACCTGGAAAGGATCAGGTTAGGATCCAGGGATAAAAGAGAAGATATAAAAGAGGGGGTTCCAGGGAGTGGGTTCTCTATTCCCTTGGATGTGGTGTTGAAAGGTCGTAGGCTGAGAAAGCCATGAGAAGAGTGCCCACACAGCTAGTTCAGATAGCTCTATATCTGTCTGCCTTCTTTTACTCAAGTAAATATTAATAAACTCTATGGAAATTAAGGACTAGAGTTTTAATTTAGCTTTAACAAAGAAAATTACAAAAGAAAAATCCATATACTAAGTGTCTACTTTGTACCAGGAACTTTTTTTAAGCTATGGGGATACAAAGAATTAAAATATAGCATCTGCCCTCAAGGAATTCATATTCTAATGGAGGAGACAACATATTGAAAACTAGGCTTATACAAGATATATACAAAGCAGATGGAACAATTTCAGAGGGGAAGGAATTAGACTTGTTCCGTTATAATTCACACTAGGAGTGAAGCTTATAGAGAAACTTTATGCCTTTTCATGTAGCAGTTTCATATAAGGATAAACATCATATCAATTAGAATTGACCCAAATATTTGTGTCAGGATGCCATGGGCACCTGAGTGCTAGAAGTCCTCATGCAGAAGTTGGATGATGGCTTTTTCCAGGTATAGTAAGGATTGTGTTGATTGGGTATTATTTAGACTAGGTGGACCCAACAATATTTGTTGTATTGTAGACCCTCTAAGATCCTTTCTAGTTCCTACATTCTGTGATTATGTAAAGCTCCTAGAAGGTCAGGGTAGATTCTCCTCTGAATGAGAACTCCCCAAAGGAGCAAGAAGTTATTCCTGAGAGAAACACTGCCATATAAGATAGTCACTCTCATGCTGACTCAGGTCAAACAGGTCATGAATATATGCTTACTGTGATTAGGTAAAAGCTACAGGGCTTAATAGCATTCCCCGACTGCTTTTGCAAGGGTTAGTCTGAATCAGAAGGTGACCAAGTATAAGTCAAAAAGTCAAGTTACAGGTTCACTTTAAAGAGTTGAAATCCTAGAGGTTAAGACAACTGGGAAAAATTTAAACAATTTCTAGAGCACAAATTTGGGCAAAGTCAAAAGTACCCAACAAGGAAGTCAGATAAAAAAGGCAGTGATTTTGTCTTCTTCCTTTCAGACAGCTGAGGCATCTTGTAAGAATTTTCAAGGTTACATCATTAGCTTCTTAGGAGATAAATGAATCCCTCTGATGATACTTCAAGTGACAATACAGATTAAAATTATAATGTAGGCTTTTCTAAAATATCTCTGTGGTTTCAACCCTAAAAACTACAAGCATTTTTTCAAGGCTCTGACCTTTGGATTTTTTTTTACTACATTCATTTTTCAGTCCAGTCCTGGATTTACATCTTTAATCCTTCTAAATTTTCTTTTAAGTGTTCTACTACTTCCAGGCTGGGGAATAGGCCATTTTAGATCTCTAAAATACCTAAAACATTCTTCTGTCTTTTCTTATAGGCCTCAATTCATTCATTTCTTTCTCTTACTTTTTCTTCTCTCTCATCTATTTTTCTGTTATTCCTCCATTTTTATTTTTCTTGGTTCACTTTCTCTCTCAATTCTCTTCATCATATCTCTATATGAAATTCCTGTTAAATAATTTCTTCTTCACTCAAATCTTACTACAGGAAAGCTATCCCTCTCTGTGAGAGGTATTGGTTCCACTTCCATCCTTCCATCTGAGTTATAGAGATCACCTGGTAGTTCTTTGTAACTGATATTCATGGAATATCATTTTACAACTTAATGTAGCAGAAGATTTGATGTTTTTAAGCTTTAGATACTATACTTATTTGAAACTTGAGCTATCACAACCCTTTAACATATCTTTATATGTTTTCACAATCACATCTATATTTTAGAGGTAACCCTACTGATATTAGCATCAATTTGAGGATTTATCTTCTAAATTCACAATTTTTTAGATGATGAACATTCTTTCATAATAGATCTCTGAGCATCATTAACATTAGAGCACTGGACCTCTATAATGAGTAATGAGATTAGGAAGAGATGGCACTATTTTCCTGGAAATTAGCATCAGAAATGTTTGGTATTAACCATTCTTAGAACACTCTCTCGTATCTGCTTGGTTCTGACACCATAGATGATAGGATTGAGTGCAGGTGGAACTACCACATACATATTGGCTAGAAGAATATGGATGTAACCAGGGATATTATGACCAAATCTATGTGTCAGGAAAGAAAAAAATGCTGGGATATAGAAGATGAGGATAACACAGACATGAGAGCCACAGGTATTGAGAGCCTTGAAACGGGCATCCCAGGATGGAAGGTAGAAAACTGTGTGAAGGATCTTTATATAGGAAAAACCAATCACACAAATATCAATAAATCCTACAGAAAAAGCCACCAGTCCATATAAGATATTCACTCTGATGTTGGCACAGCTCAAACGAGCAATACCCATATGCTCACAGTAAGTGTGAGGAACAATTTGAGCACTGCAGAAAGGCAGTCTTAGGATGAGAAATATGAATGGAGTGATAAAGAGTAAAGATCTTACTATAATGATAATTCCCAGAATGACTACAACCTTATTGGTGAGGATCATGGTATATCTCAGTGGATTGCAGATAGCCACATAGCGGTCAATGGCCATGACTGCAAGTAACACAGACTCAAGGCTGGTGCACATGTGGATGACATACATTTGGGTGACACAAGCACCAAACATTATCTCTTTCAGTTTGAACCAGAAGATGCCCAGCATCTTGGGAATGGTGGCCGTGGATAAACTCAGGTCAATGGCAGCCAACATGGCCAAGAAGTAGAACATGGGCTGGTGGAGACTCCGTTCAGTCTGGATCACAAGAATGATGGTGATGTTTCCCATAACAGCAATCAGATATACAGTGCAAAAGGGAAAGCCAATCCAGATATGCAAATCTTCTAGACCTGGGATCCCCAATAGGAAGAAAGAGGATGGATGAAATTGAGTATTGTTGTGAGGGGCCATCCTAAGGCCTTCCTGCAGGAAGGATATCCCTCTCTGTCACAGGTGCTGGTCACACTTACACCATTGTCTCAATTGTAGAAATAAAAAAGACACTTTTCCAATTCCATAACCCAGCAGAAGAAACCTACCAGGGAAAGTTCAATGTGATTAAATAGGTTCTAAACTGTCAAAGAACTGACAAATAGGGCTCACACATTCTATTAATGCAAATCAGTTCACTTACTTATAATCACTGTCATCTTAGTGATAACTTCATCCTTCACAAGTGTGAGCCAATGGGAGAAATTCTATTCATTATTAGATTCCTAGTAATAGAAAGGAAATGGTTGGTGGGATGGAAATGACTGGAATCTTGGAAGAGAAAACTAGTCACTCTATTCTAGAATTTCTATGAAGGAAGCAAAAGAAAGCTGGGAACAGTTTAAAATGCATCTTTGTTGACCAGAAAGCAGATTTCAAAGGTTAGAGGAAAGATAGGATACTGTGAAGAAAAAGACTTTAAGTGAAGTCAGCCAAAAAAAAAGAATGAGAGAATCTAAAAAATAATATTCCAGTTTTACAGTGGAAAACAAATCCGATGAGAAGGGTAAATTAGATTTGGTTGAAGAGATTGCTGTGAATGCAAAGGAAACATAAACAAATAGATCAAAAACAAATTTACTGTGGATTTAAGTAAGGAAGCGTAACAGATGATAAAAATAAATGTATGACATGATCCAATAAAAATGTTGTCAGGAATATTAACAGAATGAACTAGAGTATATGAGGCAAGCTAAAGGTAATTATAATGAGGTATTTAAGCAATATAAGGGAGAAAAGAGGTTTAAAGAAGGTATAAAACATTTCCTTCAGGAAAGATAGTTTTATGGTAGTTAATAACAGAGAAAGCAATACAGTTAACTGTTATTTCTCTTTTTTCTGTAAAGGATAAGGAACAACACACTGGAAATAACAAAATAAAAATGGCTAATGTGAGTTGATACCCAAGGTAAATAAAGAGTTCTTAAGAAAAGACCAAGTTATCCTTGATCTTGCCAAGATAAAATAAATCCTCAGGTCCTGAAATAACTAAGCTTTTGCTGGATCAATGTGAATGCTGAGATGTAATTGCTGAGCCACCAGAAATAATAACTGACAAATCACTGGACATAGGAGATATGCCACATGATTATGGAAAAACAAACATTATCTTGATTTTCCCCCAAAATGGAAGTAATTGGGAGTTAGATTCAAAATGAAAGAAGGGAACATACCATTAAAAAGATAATTTGCAAACATCTAGAAAGGAAGTGGTTATTATAAAGAGCCCACATGACTTCATCAAGAACATGAAATGCCAAAATAACATTTTGACAGGATTTCTAGACTGATAGATGAAAAAATATAGTACAACTAGCAGATGGATAACTCTGAACACAGTTTATCTAAATTTTAGCAAAACTTTTGGTAAGATAAGGGGGCAGCTGGGTAGCTCAGTGGAGTGAGAGTCAGGCCTAGAGACAGGAGGTCCTAGGTTCAAACCCGGCCTCAGCCACTTCCCAGCTGTGTGACCCTGGGCAAGTCACTTGACCCCCATTGCCCACCCTTACCAATCTTCCACCTATGAGACAATACACCGAAGTATAAGGGTTAAAAAAAACTTTTGGTAAGATAACTTTTACTGGTATTTTTAGAAAAAAAGGATAGGTAAGTATAATACCATGAAATGCAAAATAAAACAATCCATTCAGAAAAATTCAGAAGTAGTTGCCTCTCTGAACTGAAAGAGTCAATAATTCAATGTCAGTGTAAAAGGATATTTCCTGTGGAGCACCCCAAAGTCTGTGCTTGGCCATTCACTATTTACATTGCTATTATGGATTTGAATAAATGCATAAATAGTGCACTAATCAAATTTTAAGATGACCTAAAGCTAGGATGCCTAGGTATCACACTGAATGACAATTATGATTCAAAAATATCGTTAAAATCTAGAACATTGGACAGAAGAAAAGGCCAAGAATGTCAGAGAAAATTAGAAAAGGTAAACTGGGAAGGAAGGACACATAGAAGAATAGATATCAAACTATGTTAGAAGTCACCAAGCCGGAAAAAAATCATAAAAATTATTTGATACTAGTCAAAATAGTGTTGATCTTAATGGAGGTTAGAGACTCAATGTCATCTTGGTACTTAGGCTGTCCAACTCAGCATTCAGTTCTGTGTCCTGCCTTACCCTCACAAAGGTCTTTTGACTTCAGATCTGCCACCTCCTCTTTCCAATCACCAAGCTCCAGTAGCCTAATTCTCTAATTAGGCCTATACTCACAGTCTAATACCAAGTGTGAGATGACATAGGACCCAGTTAATTGATGGCAAACACAATACACAAAATCATGACATATTGCTATAAAAATGATGTCAAGAATACTAAAACTGCAAATGACTGAAATCTGCAAAGATGTGCCAAGAAAATAAAAAAATGCTTTGTTTTTTCTTTTTCTTTCTATTTACACTAATGGAAAGAGAAAGGTCAAAAGAGTTTGGACTTCTCTTCCAAGTAGACAAGGATGATAGTAGATGATATAGAGAAGGTAGAATAATTCAGCTTCTTTTCTTTTCCTGTCTTTCTGCCAAAGTCAATAATTGTCCTAAGAAAAATAAAAGAAACATGATTAACAATGAATTAAAAGATAATTAAAAAACAAAAAGAAATAAAAGAATCAAAAGAAAAAAGATGAAATGGTAAAAAGAGCACTTTTTCTACCCTTAGCGAGCATACTCCATCATAATGGAGCACTAAAAGAATGTGTAGGGTATGATTACAAATGCTCTGTCCATAATCTTTGATAAACTCTGGATAAGAGGCAAAAGGTACAAGACTAGAAATGGCCAAATGCTGTTCCTTTTTCAAAAACAGAAAGCAAATAGTGGCTGCAAAGTCCAAAATGATTAGTTTATATTTGATTCATTAGTGGTCTATAGTAGAATATTAAAGATTTTGTTTAGGAGTATTTAAGAAGGGAAAGAGTCATTATTACAATTCAACAAATATGAATGGAAATTCTCACCCAAATAACCACATTCCCTTTTTTGTTAAATTAATGGTACTGGTAGATCAAAGGAATGCCACAGCCATGGTACACCTAGATTTCATCAAGAAATCTGAGAAAGTCTCTCATATTATTTATTGCAGACAAATTGGAGAAAGGAAAATTATGTGATAGGAAAGTTCAATTCAATTAAAAACTTCACTACTCGTTACCCACTCTATTCCATTCATGATCCTGGGTACTATGGATAAGGACAATATTGAAATAATTATGATCATAAGAAGTTCAAAGTCTGTTGGATGCATACAAAATCTGCACAGAAAAATAAAAGGAATATTGGATAATCTGATGAGAAAGAGAGCATTAAAAAGATGTGTGATAAAGGAAATCTTAAGAGACAAGTGCCACCTGATCTGAGCCTTAAGAGGAGATTTCTCAGAAACAAGGACAAAGAGAGATCGATATATTCTAGGTAATGGGATTAATTGTGTGTAATGAGAGTGGTTTGTGTCGCACCTATGGCACAGGGGTGAGAGAAGGAATGATGAGTTCTGGAAACAGAAAGTATTTCAATTTGGCTGGCATATGGGGATACATGAGACAATCTGAAAAGAAAATGCCTTCTTGTCTGTAATTCTTCCTAATTACATAACATATCCTCTATACTTTGAACATATGATTTTAGAACCCAATTTCAGGATTCAGGACTTTATGATTATCTGGATAATTATTCTAGCCTATTAAGATCTTTATAGATCTTAAATCTATAATCCTAGAGTTTAGTTGCCCCTTCTAGCTTTTTGTAATCAGAAAATCTGAAATATACAGCTTCACTTAAGTCATTACTGTTGAATGGACAGTGCCAGTAACAAAGTATTGTAGACCTGCATTAAAGAGTATTTCTAGATTTTTGTAAATTAAATTATATTTTCATTAATTATTTATTCATATAAATTTCTTAAACATCACTTTCATACTACTGTGTGATATAATATTTTTGAAAAATTGAAAGGTAGCATAGTGTAATTGATAGGAAATCAGCCTAAAAGTCAGGAAGTTGGGGTTTAATTACTGCCCATTGGTAGTGTAATTTAACTCTAGCTTCTCAGTGCTCTTAGTAGCTCTCAAAAATTGTAAGTTGGTGAGAAAAAGCTGACTTGCACTAGCCAACAGTTTACTCATCCAGGAGTTTCCTATATCAATGAAATCATACTTGTAGTTCCTATTCAGTGATATAATTAACCAATAAGTTCTAAATCAACCTCAGAATTCCTCTAGATGGGGGGTTCTTAACCTTTTTGTGGCATGGATACCTTTAAATGGCTGGAAGTGACCCTGGCCTCCTTAATGTACTTCACACAAGACGCTCCATTCTGACTTTACATTTGCATTGGCTGTTCCCCTTACCTATAAATCTTTCCCTCTTTACCTCTCTCTCCAACTGTCATTGGCTTTTTCCAAGTCCCAGCTAAAATTTCATCTTATGAAAGAAACCTTTTGTGGTCTTCCTTAATGCTGTTTATTATTTCCTATTTACTTGTTGATTGCATTTTGTCTTGTATCCCCTGGACCCTTTAACTTGTGAGCTCTTAAAGAGTAGGTACTGGGTGATGTTTCTTTTTTTTTTTTTTTTTTTTTTTTTTTTTTTTTTTTTTTTTGCCTTTGTATCCACAGCTCTTGACACAATGCCTGATTCTTCAGTTGACTGACTAGAAGACAGTATGCTAAATACTGAGGATACAAATAAAATCAAACCAGACCTTCCCTACCATTAAGGTAATAGGTAACTGAACAAGTATTCAAAATTCAAATGATATGATCTTCTCTTGCAGCACAGTGATAAATATTTGCTGAATTAAAATCAATCTAATCATGAAATGTATCTTATGTCTCTTTATGGAATAATATGACAAATGTATCTGGGTTACCTATGTAGTCTATATTTGCATTTGCCTTGTTTCTGGAGTATCTTAAAATCATATTTTTCCCCAATATTTCTCCCCCTACGCCAGGAAAACCTGGCCCAGTCCCATCTTTCTAGTTCAGTTGAAAATCTCCTGAAAAGCCTTGGTTCTTCAGTCTAATTCAGCCCAGTGTACTTCTCAGTCATCTTCCTTAATATTACTTCTGTTGCTCCTCAGGGTGAACTTCCCAGGCTTCCTTAAATTATCAAGCCTACTCAAAAAGCCACTCACCAAAAGAATCTGCCTTTCCTATATCTTCTCATAGGCTTCTCTGTCTAAAACAGTGGGTTTTAGGTTCTGAAGAGTGAGTCTTTGTACTAGTATAATCAGCCTCCTTAGATTTGCCTCTGAAGGGCATTTCCCCTGAGTCTGGAGTTTGGGGAATAGAAATCCTAGCTTCATTCATTTAGCCTAGTGTATTGATCCCTCCAATTTAATCCCGTAGGTGCTAGAATCTCTTTGTTATCTTGGAATGAGATGATTTTGGATTTTATGGCAAAGGATACTATTTCCTTCATTATACTAAGAATTTTCCAAGGATAAGGACCATCATCAATTCATGCATAAATTACAGAGAGACTGTCTCTTCTTAATGTTAAGAATTCACTAGTGATGGGGTGATTCACCTCCTAATCAGAATGGGAGATTCCCAAGAGTTATGATTATACCTCCTTTGATAGATTAGGAATTTACAAAATTACAGAATTAGAGAATAACAGAATCATAAAAGTTCATAGTTAGAAGGAACCCCAATGGTCATCTAGTTTAACCAATGTTGAAACAAAAATCCCTTTTCTAAAATACCCATCATGTATCCATCTAGTCTTTCTTAGTCCAGATCAATTTCTATTCCATCAGGTTTCTTGCAGTCCAGGGTCTTTCCAGTTGCTTGAAATAAAGGACATTCTAAGGACAAAGCTGGATGGATCCCCCATTAGATTGGAAGTTTGAGGTGGTCAAGAATTCTGTCTCCTTTTCCCTCTGGATTGTGTATGAGGTCTACTATACCCCCAACCTCTCCAATACATCCTCTGCAGAGCTGTAGCAATTTTGCTAAAGTACAAGTCTAAAAATATCACTCCTTAAACTCAATAAACTTCTTTGGCTCCCTATTACCAATAGACTACATCCAATCACCTATTTTGGAAACTGAAAAACCTTTACAACTCTGCCCAAATTCTTTCATCTTACTCTATATAACTTGCCTTCACACATTCTTCAGAAGAGATATAGTGACCTAGCTGGGGTTCCTCACTCAAGATACTTCTCTTTGCTTTTGCATAGGCTTTATTCCATACCCGGAATGAATTTCTCCTCCTCTATGACTTTTTTTTAACATTTATTAATATTCATTTTTAACATGGTTACATGATTCATGCTCCACCTTTCCCCTTCAACCCCCCCGCCCGCACCCCCCCCCACCCATGGCCGATGCGCATTTCCACTAGTTTTGTCATGTGTCCTTGGTCAAGACCAATTTCCAAATTGTTGGTAGTTGCATTGGTGTGGTAGTTTCGAGTCCACA
>NC_058132.1:86926872-86986872 GCF_016433145.1 Gracilinanus agilis
AGAGAGAGAGAGAGAGAGAGAGAGAGAGAGAGAGAGAGAGAGAGAGAGAGAGAGAGAGAGATCCTGAGCCGGCTTCTCTGAAATTTCTGGCCACAGGAGTAAGCAAAGTAGTATGGAAATCTGTCCCTAAACAAGGGCCCCAGGAGGCACATCGACTGAGACATGCATTTTCCTGTCACTGCTCTCCCTTTTAATTTTGTCTCTGGGGGTCAGGTAAGAAAAAAACCAACACAACCACAAAACAATTTGCCATGCTTCTAAGACACACCTATGCTAAATTGAGATAAAGGATGGATGGAGACCAATGTTGATAATGGACTTCAAGGAATTTCTTCAGAAAGAAATTCAAGGAACTTTCATGAAGCTGAGGATTTGTGCTCCAATTTAAACAGTTATGTTTCTAACATAAATGACACATGAATGAACCAGAGCTTCCTTGAATAAAGATATGAAGAGTCCAAATGGTTAGAAAGGTATCTTTCTTCCTCAATTCTCAGTTTTCCAATCTAGGGAATGAACACTGAATAATAAAATTCTTCAAGAGTATTAGAAAGGCATCAGAATGTGGATATTAGCATCTTAAATATTTATAACTTGATGCAAACCAAGATGAACAATAGCAACATAACAAGAACAATGAAAATCACCTCCAAGCTTCTTTGCCCCCTCCCAAACCACAACCACCTGTCACTATTCCTATAGAAGGTGGTGATGAAGAAGGAGAGTAGATAGATTCTCCTGGTGCAGGCAGATATATCCTTTTAATGGGGATTATGGCTATACTTTCCTAGGGTTGGTAGGGTTTGTAAAGGTCTTTAATCACTCAATCTACCAATAAGCATTTATTAGGCAACTACTATGTTCCAGGGACTGTGCTAGATATACAAATGCTAAACTGAGAAAATTCCTAATCTTTTTTGTTACTATTTAGTTTTGTTTTTTTATGTAAAATAATATAATATATAATATAACCATAATGCAATATATGTAATAAATTATAATAAATATGCTTATCCAAAAGAAACAAATTCTCAAATTAACTATGGCCAAAAATTGGACACTTTTTTACCCTTCTTTCCCCCATTCTTCCCCAAGAAGACAGGCAATATTATATAGGTCATACACTTATTATCATATAATATGTATTTCCCTATTAATCATGTTGTGAAACAAAATGCTTATTGTTTACACTAGTGAAAAATCCATGGAGGAAATAAAGCAAAAGATTGGTATGTTTCAATTTGCATTTGGACACCGTCTGCTCCTTCTCTAGCAGTGGATAGTTTTTTTCATCACAAGTCCCTTGGAGTTGTTTTAGATCCTTTCCTTGTTGATAATAGCTGCCATTCACAGTTGTTGATCATCATACATTATTTCTGACACTATACAATGTTCTCCTGGTTTTGCTCACTTCACTTTGCATTGCATCATGGAAGTCTGAAGGTTATTCTTGTTTTCACCTTGTTTGTCATTTCTTATGGCACAATAGTATTACTCTATTACAATCATATGCCACCACTTGTCCAGCCATT
Organism: Gracilinanus agilis; assembly: GCF_016433145.1. Classification (NCBI taxonomy): domain Eukaryota; kingdom Metazoa; phylum Chordata; class Mammalia; order Didelphimorphia; family Didelphidae; genus Gracilinanus; species Gracilinanus agilis. The sequence continues at coordinate 86,928,405 of NC_058132.1, forward strand.
CTTCAGTTGAAGTACATTCCTTCAATTTCCAGTTCTTTGCCACCACGAAGAGAACTGCTATAAATATTTTAGAACATATAGCTTCTTTTTAAAAAAAAAAAAACCCTCACCTTCCATCTTAGAATCAATACTGGGTATTGGCTCCAAGGCAGAAGAGTGGTAAGGGCTAGGAAATGGGGATTAAGTGACTTGCCCAGGGTCACACAGCTAGGAAGTGTCTGAGGCCAGATTTGAACCCAGGACCTCCTATCTCTGGGCCTGACTCTCAATCCACTGAACCATCCAGCTGCTGCAGAACATTTATAGCTTCTATTCCTTTTTCCTCTATCACCTTAGGAAATAAACCTAATAGTTGTATTCTTTGTTTCTTATTTATTTGTTCCTAATCCTTTCCCTTTCATCTTAAAATAAATACCAAGTATTCATTCCAAAGCACAAGAACTGGAAGGGCCAGGCAATGGGGACAAGTGACTTGCCCAGGGTCACATAGCTAGAAAGTGTCTGAAGCTAGATTTGAACCTAGAATCTGCCATCTCTAGGTTTGATTCTCTGTCCACTGAGCCATGACCTACGCCCTTGTAGTGGTATTCTTAAGGGGCTTACATGCTATTGGAGAAAGCATTGTTGACATATCTAAGAATATTATGTTACATATAGAAGTATAATAATGTATTACATTCAAATAAATATAAAATATGTTTATATTGAGAGAATAAACACAAAATCAATATGTTTTAGTTAAGTACAATTTAGAGAAGTAGAATACTAGATATTGGGGGTCAATAGGTCAGGAAGTTCTTTGTTCAGATGATGTGTGAGTTCTATATTAAAAGTTAAAAGAGCGATTCTATGAAGTGGAGGAGAGGAAAGAGTGCATTCCAGATATGAGGGGCAGGCAATAGAAAGGCATGGAGATTGGAGCTGGAGTATCATATGTGACATACAAAGAGCCTTTGGGCTGTACCATGCAATTCAAGAAAAAGAGTATATAGTGCAGTGGATAGTCCTGGAGTCAGAAATTCTGAGTTCAAGTCCAGTCTTAGACACTTACTTGCTGTGTGCCCCTGACAAATCACTTAACCTCTATTTGTCTCAGTTTCTCCAACTATAAAATGGGGATAATACTAGCACCTATCTCCCAAGGTTATGAGGATCATACAAGATAAATAATTAGAAAGCCTTTAGCACAGAGCCTTACATGCAGTAAGTGTTATAGAAATGATAGTTGTGATATTGCTTATAAAGAGATAGGTTGAAACTTGGTTGTGAAGGGCAAAAATCTCAGCTGAGAAGATTTTTTTTATTATTTTATATTTGAGATGATGGATAGCTACTTAAATATACTTAGTAGAGAAATGACATAGTTTGTAATTAAGGAAAATCATTTTGACAGCTGTTTTAGAGAGGAGACAACAAGGAAATCAATCAAGATTCCATTTCAAGAATGTAGATAAGAGATCAAATTTGATAAACCTAGCTATTATCAGTGATTCAATGATCCAGGACAATTATGAGGGACTTTTGACAATGAATGTTATTCACCTCCACAGAAGGAACTGTTGGAGTCAGAATGAAGACAAAAGTTCACCATTTTTCAATTGTTTATTTGGGGTTATGTTTTGGGGGTTTGGTTTTATAAGATTATTCACAAAAATGAACAATATGGAAATATATTTTGCACGATTATCCATGATCAAATCACCTGCCAGCACCAGGATGGGGAAGGGAAGATAAGTTCAGTCATATAACTTAGGAAACTTGTGTTGAAATTCATTATGTGTAATTGGCAAAAAATACAAAACACAAAAGAGGAAATAAATCAATAAAGGTCATAATGGGGAGGGGGGAAGAAAATGAACAAGAGGGGATAAGGACCTAAAAGTATATTTCACCCAGAAATAGTAATCAAGGATTGCTTCAGGTGGTATATCAATGTAACCTTATCTTGGTGGACTTGTAAATGAAATATAAACAATTAGAACTTATGTTGGGAGACATCATTTTAAATGGTGACTGCTCTTAATTTGGGGTCAGTAAGGAGAATAAAATATAGAGAACAGTTTTCCCATGCAAAACAAAAAAGAAAGATAAAGGCTCAAAAGGAGATAGTGGCTATGTCAGTAGAAAGAGTCAGAAATCAAAGATATTTAAGAGTTAGAAATTGCAAGTTTGAAGTTCTCTTCCCCTCTCTTTAAGGGTTTTGCTTGCAATGGGCGCACAGTCCCGCTAGAGGGCATATCCCACTAGACTTCAGAACAATTGTGAGCCTTGGACACAAACCTAGATTCAGTATAATTGAGGATAAACACAAAGAAACAAATTTAGAGGTCTTGAAGATTACATATTTTAAAAACATATACATACATATATTGTACATATATGTGCATGTTTATATATACACATGTGTGTGTCTATGCTTTACTATACATGCACATATGTGTATGTGTATGCTTGTGTGTGTTTACATGTGATGATGTAATGTTTAGTGGAAGAAATGGAGAGAGAAGTAAATAAGCATTCTGAATCTGAAGGGGACTTTCAGAAAGTACCAACATTTGAAATAATTCACAATTTCAGGCTTGTCTTCCCACCTCTGGGCATGGAGGTATACCCATACTGCTACCTCGCTGTCCCCGTTATCATTTATTCTTACTGTGAATTGTTTCTAGCGCCAGAATAGCTTGAAATTGTGAATTTCTCAAATGTGAATCAAAAGAGTTAGTATTACTATTGTTATTATTTTTTGTTATGGTTATCATTTCTTCTTGTTTTGAATTAATTGTCTTAAGCACTAGTATAACTTGAAATTATGAGTTTCTCAAATATTAGTCAAAAGTAGTTATTGTTATTATTATTTTATCATTATTGTTGTTGCTGTTACTCTTCTCATTTCTTCTTGCCACAGATTTACCCAGCCCTTGCCACCGTTTTTTCTTAGAACTGATACTAAGTTAGAAGATAAGGATTTTTAAAAAAAGAAGAAATTATAATAATGACAATAAAAGCAGCAATAACATGAACTACTTTTGACTAACATTTAGAGAAACTTTTGATTTCAGGTCATACTATTGCTAGAGACAATTCATAGCAAAAAATGATAATAATCACAGTAATGATAATGGCAATAACAATAATTTCTACTTATGTTCATTTTTAATTTTTGGCATACAGTTTTATTGGCATAGGGAACTCCCTAAGAGGAGACAATCTTTTCCTTTGCAAATGAATACCTATTCTGAAAATTATAGTCCCAGAAAATTGTCTGAGGGCACTGAGAGGTTCAGTGACTTTCCTAGGGCCATACAACTGCCATATGTCAGAAAAAAGATTTAATCTCTGTTATAACAACCTCTGGGAAGAAGGGGCAAAAGACAGTTGCTACCACCACTATAAAAACTCAGGAGCTGATCCTTTCGGGGTCTCATTCTTGAGAAGAGCCCCAGGAGGTGGGTGGGTAGGCCAATAGACCTGCATCACTAGCATCTTTACCTTATTGCCTCAAATATCAATTCACCTGTTGCTGAATAGGGCTGAGAGATATACTGCTAACATCTATCATCAAGAAGAACATCTCAAACCCTCATTTACTTGGTCAAGGCCACGGCTGGACCTGACCAGGGACTGAGAGGGAGAGAAACCTTTCCAGCCAGCTGCCAACTTGATTAGCCAACTCTAGCATCCATAGTTTAGCATAGCCATCCCCAGCACCACTTTCCTTATCCTGGATCCTACCCCTTTGAGTTTATTAGAAATAAACCCTTGAATTAACTTAAGTGAAGACTGGTGTCATTCTAAAGAGCAACCTATTAGCTACAACTAAGGGGAAAGGGAAATATTTGTTTAAATCGCAGTCATTTGCATTATCCGACCTTATTGCCAATTAATCTCATCATAAAATCTTATCTATTAACCCAACCCCAAGCCAAGTAACCAGAGGAGCTGTGTGGCCTAATGTACACCTTCTCACTCAATCACTTTGGCTTCGGCACTGTTAGGTGGGGTTAGGTGTTCAGCTGAGACAAACATTTATAAGCCCTGGTGGGTACCAGCACACCTTGGGGAACCTTCAGGCATCCCATTCCTCACTCAGCTTAGATCCATATACCATCTGAGGATCTTGGGCCACCTCCATCAGGCCCATCCCACAGAAGCATCATATCCCCCATTATAAAATCCCAAGTATTTCTCACTCCAAAATTCCCCTTTATCCACTAGGAAATATATTGCTTTTCACTGACGATCATATAGTCCTTTAAAGTTTTCAATAACTTTATACAAGTTACCTTTACTGACATCCACAAGAATATCATGTTATATAAGAAAAATTTTATTATTTCATTTAGGAAACTGAGGTTCAAAGAAGTTGAATAATTTGTACATAGTTATAGAGCAAAGTATGACTGAGATGAGATTTGAACCTAGATCTTATTCACTCTAACTCAAGTATTTTGTCCAATCTATTTTTAACAGTTTAGTTCTTTTTTTTAATCCCTACTTTTTATCTCATTAATAACTCTTAGACAGAAGGGCAAAGGCTAGGCAAATAAAGTTAAGTGACTGGCCCAGGATTCTCCAGCTAGGAAATTTCTACAGTCATATTTGAATTCAGATCCACCTGACTCCAGGCCTGATGCTTTTCCTACAGTGCCACCTAGCTGCCTTACTAGCTTAGTTCTTGAATATTGGAATGAATCTGAAATGAAATTGAAAAGGGAGAAATGTCATATTGTACATGAATTCAGAATATCAGCTACACAAAAATAGCATAACCAATAGTATCTAATGATAGAGTGCATAAATATAGCGCTTTAAGATTTGCAAAATGCTTTATAAATATTATATCATTTGATTCTTCTAATAGCAGTTGGAGATAAATCTAATTATTATCCTCATTTTATAATTGAGGAAACTGAGGCAGAGATTTAAGTGACTTGCCCACGGTCATGCAACTATAAAGTATGAGAGACTTAATTTGAAATCAGGTCTCCTGACTGTACTATGCCTTGTGCCACAATTGCTGCCTAAAATTAAAGATAATATGGTGCAGAACAGTGTGAATGAGCAAGATCTTGGGATTTCGGCATTAGATCTAGCTTAAAATGATTAAAATAAAAAGGAAGAAAGATTAAAAACTTGAGATCAGAAGAAAAGATTTTCTTTACATTTTCTATCATCAGTGCTAAAGTGTTAATTTCCCTTGTCATATTTGATCTTTCTAGTTTTATCATTCTTTATTTCTTGTTTCAATTTCTCCAGGCATTGCTATAGTCCCCATGATTAAGACATGTTTTGCTCTGAGGATTTACTTGGAACTGTGGTGCAGCCACTAATCCTTTTGGTGTTTATCCACTTTTCAGCTTTCAGATCACAGTACTTCTTTTTGGTATTCAGTTTTCCTTGGGTCATTCATGAAGGGATTTGTTCTTGGCAGGGCCTTCATAGTCCTGAGTACAGTGGGTTAGAGGAAGAAAAACCTGGTCTTTCCAGGGATTCTAGGTCTGCTCCAATGATGGATTCTGCCAAGAGCCTCCCTCACATCATAGGACTCTGAGACTTCTCCCCACTCTCTTGGATCTGCCTGGGACCTGCCCCTCACTGCTTGGCTCAGGGGCTACCTACATGCTGACCTCCTGCCATAGGCCTCAAGAACTAATCTAGTTGTAACTTGACTAAGTTCTTTCTCCCATAACTGAGCTAGGCCACCATTGCCCACTGGACTCCACCTGAAACAGTCCAAGATTGCTCTTGCTGATTGGCTGGGCCTGAGTAGGAGGGTACTGGGAAAAGCCCACTTAAGGTTTTGTTTGGCTCAGGCTCCAGTGCTGAGAGGGAGTAATGAATATGAGACTTTACTAATCCAGATAATGTCCAGAGCAATGAATTGACTCAATTAACCCAAACTTATAGTAGCAATGGGCCATGTTGTAGAGAACTTTAAATGCCAAAGAATTTTAAATTTGCTCCTTTAGTTTATAAGGAACCACTGGAATTTTTGAGTGTTTGTATAGTGAAATGGCCAGTCCTGTGCTTTAGGAAAATTACTTTGGCCACAGAATGAAGAATGGTTTACAATATGGAGAAACTTGAATCAGAGAAACCAACTAGAAGTTTATTGCAAGAGTGCAAGTGAAACACATTGCTAGTGGAGTTGTGAATTAATCCAACTATTCTGGGGGGCAATTTGGAATTTTGCACAAAGGGCTTTAAAAGCAGCCTGCCCTTTGACCCAACCATACCACTGCTGGGTTTGTACCCCAAAGAGATAATAAGAAAAAATACTTGTACAAAAATATTTATAGCTGCGCTCTTTGTGGTGTCATTCCTGTCTCCTACTCACCCTTCTGAATCCACATATAATATTTAATTTAACTCCTCTGGTTTTCCCATAAGAGTAGCATAAATTTATAGTGGACCCAGTCAGAACAGTTGCATAATATTTTCAACTTTCATTCATCAGGACATGAAGTGATCCAAGGCTGAGGCCTATCTGGGTATAATTGGTAACATGATAAGGGAGCTAGGGATTCAAGAGAGGAAAACAGTAAAGTTGAGTTGGTTTATCAAGGAATCAAGATGTCGATTTGGGCTAGACAAGGAGATGTCAGAATTCTTGAACATGGATGTGGTACATTTGTCTGTGATGGTAAGATCAAGGAGATGACCATATTTGTGTGCAACTAAGTTGGGGAGGGGTGAAGAAGTAGCTCATAAGAGGTAAGAAGCTTGAGGAACTGAGTAGTCGAGGCTATTTGAGAGAATAAATATATATATATTGAAGTTCCCTAATATGATGGCAGAAAAAAAATTGTAAGCTAGGTATTTAATTCATTGGGGAAGGAAAAGGAGTTTCATGAGTGTCTATAGATGACAGCATCCAGTATTTTGGTTGGGTAGTAGCTCTGAGTAGTATGAATTTCAGAGAGAATGCACTAAGTAATGGAAGAAGGGGTAGAACCTGCATGTAGCAATGGGCAGCTATGAATATTCCAACTCCCCTGCCTCAACCAGTGAGTTGAGGAGAATAAGAGAAGGTGTAGCCCATGCTGGAAAGGATGGACAGCGAAGCAGTGTCATCAGGTAAAAGCCAGGTTTCAATAAGAACTAGTAGGTGGAAGGAGTGGGAGAGGTATAGAGTTAAGATGAAGGGAAGTTTGTTTACTGTAGAACAGGCATTAGAGAAGTCACAGTGCCTGGGAAGTGGGGAGATAGGATGAAATATTGGGTTAGGAGGAATGAGGGAGATAGAAATGAGGAACTAGATAGGATAGGAAGTGTGAAATGGGGATTATGTGGTGCTCTATAGGAATTCAGAGTCCCTGGGATGTGAAGGGTATGATCAGGTGTGAGAAAGTTCATCAATGAGTAGAAAGTGACACTACTCTACTCTCAAAGGACAGAAGAAATAAGAAACGTAGGGCTTGGGGTCAAAGTAAGGGTTGTATTCTGCACTCAAGATTCTCCATATCCTATTTGGAATATTGGGCTCGCAGTTGAAGGTAAAAGATGCTTTGTGCTGGTACAGAGGGAAGTGGTTACTTTGAGGTAGGTGGAAGATGCCTCACTTGGCCCCAAGCAGCCTTTTCTCATGGAACTCACTAAACTGAACAAGACATGGAAGGCTCAGGGAGATAGTGCGACCATGCCATATACTGTTATGTGAAGCATGTCGCACATTTATGGGAGAGTGTGCCCCAAGTTTACAAGGAAAATATTTTAATATTACTTTTCTTGATGTTATTCCCTTAAATACCTCTGATTTTAATTAAGTGTCTTTTGACTTAAATACATTGGTGAGGGCTCATGATGTATGATTTTGGTAAATGTAGACATACAGGGTACCTCAAACTTGGAATAAGTCCTTGCATTTACCCCAAGTGCAACAAAAACACAGTATCTGTATTAAAGGGACTTAAAATCTAGTAGGAGAATAAAATGTGCAACAAATACATATAATACATTTGAATGAGAAAAGTACATAGGAGAGGTCAAGCACAGAGTTCCCTATTCTTGGGAATATGAGGAAATGTCTTACTGAAGTGATATCAGCTAAAATGGGGGTTATGTTAGTCTTATCCAAAGATACATCCAGTCAAGTAGTCAAATTTGCTGGAATGTAAATTGAATGAAAGAAAGTAATATGAAGGAAGGCTGAGAAGGTAGATTGAAACCGAAAGTTAGAAGCTCTTGAATGCTTGAGTAAAACAGTTCTACTTTAGGCAATTAGGAACTTCTCAAGACTTTTAAGTAGGGAGGTAACACTCTCAGAACAAGACTTAGCAAGTTTACCTTGAAGACATGATATGGAAATTGAAGGGGGAAGAAGATGGAAATTTTGACTAAGTTGACTACTGTAATTTAAGTGTAATAATAGAGATCGAAACTACAACTTATCGGTGGGAGTGGAGAGAAGAGAATGCATGGGAAGCATGTTATATAGTTAGATATAATAGGACTTGATAAGTCATTAAATGTGAAGAAAGGTGTGAAGGTGTAAGAGTCTAACTTGAACCTACACCTTCAAGCCTTGGCCACCTGGAGGATGGTGGTGTTAGCCACAGAAAAAAAGGAACCAGAATAGGAGCAGATTTGGGGAAGAAGACAAACATAATTAAGACATTGGAGGAGTTGATGGGAAACTCAGGTATCCAGAAGGTACCCTGGAGGAAATGTAGGACTAGGCATTGATAGATAATGATACTACTTCCTTTTTTCAGCAATATGAGTTCTTAAAGGCACCCATTGTCACCATCAAAATGGACATCTGATGCAGTCTCATCTTCTTTCTCTTGAAAAAAATTTGAGAAAATCTGACAATAAGCAATTTCTTAAGTAATAAATCTAAATTTTATTTTCAATAGCATATGACTTTATAATTCAATAGCATATGACTTTATAATTAGTTCATATGGAATGAGTAAAATTTGATAGTGCTATAAGACTTATAAAATTATAGATAAAATGATAGATTCATAGAATCTTAGAGTTGGAAGGGACCCCAGAGATCATCTAGCCCAACTCATACCTAAACATCCTTGCTAATTACATTTAATAAATTATCATCTGGGGTGTACTTGAAAAATTCTAGCAATGAGAAACTCACTGCCTAACAATAGTCTGTTCCAAAATTAATAATTTATAATTTTTAAAAAGTTATTTCTTATATTGAGGTGAAATTAGCTTCTCTGAAACTTTCTTCCCTCATGTCAAGTTCTGCCCTCTGGGCCCACTAGAATTAATCAAATAGTTATAAAGATTATATAAAAATTTAGAAACTTTTTGGCCAGAATACTTTCTTAAACGGTTGATGCTCTGGGGTCCTTCTCTCTATGCCTTCCTATGTCCCCCATTTGGGACTTGGTATTTTCTGTGGACCATAGAGCTTCTCTTCCTCTAGTCTTAGTAATATGGATGTAATTTCCCTTTTATCATTGCTGCCTCCCCCATTTCTTTATGTTCTGGTCCCACCATTTGAAGGTCTGTATACTAAGGTATTTCCTACTCTAGTCTCCATGCTCCTTATTTATATAAGGAACCAGTATTGTAGACAGCAAAGGAACTAAAAATGATTGAGATAAACCTTTCTGACAAAAAAAAGCCAATACAGTGTCTTTGTCTTCCCCTTCCCTTTCTACATCCCCAAAACTCCTTGCCCTAGTCATTGATTTCTTCTTCAGTTTTTCTTCTTAAATTTCCTTGATTCATTATTTGGTATCAATGCTGGTATGCTACTTGATATTTCTATTGCATGTCCTTGACTATAACAATTTCTGATGACCTCTATTTTAATAAGCTTTTAATTTATCCATTCATAAAACTATAGAGTCATAAACTTTCCAGGTTACAAACAAAAGGGGAAAGGGAAATGCATTTATTAAGGGCCTACTATAAACTAAGCACTGTGCTAATTACTTTACAAAAATCTTTTTTGGTATTTGCAACAACTTTGTGAGAAAGTGGCTAATATTATCCCCAGGTATTATAGTAGTAGAAACTAAGGCATAAAGGCTAAATGACTTGCCTAGGGTCACACAGTCAGAAAGTCTCTGAAGGTGGGAGCTGAATTCTGGACTGCCTAATTCCAGTACTATTGCTCTATCCCTTTCACTACCTAGTTGACTCTGACAAAGGAATCCAAGAGATCATCTAGTACAATCTATATATACAAGCAGGAATCACTTCCACAAACATGCCTGATCATTTTGCCCCTGCTTAAATATCTCTAATATCCTCTGGGATATCCCATTACACTTTTTGGAGCCCTAATGATTACAAAGTTTTTCATTTGATCCAGCCATAATCTGCTTTTTCTATAGATTCCATCTATTACTCCTAATTTGAGTCTCAGGGATAAGCAAAATAAGTCTAATTAGTCCTTTAAATGATATCCTTTAGAGGCTTTAAAATAGTTATAAGACCTGGCTACGTTTTAGCCTTGCACCCTTAGCATTTGGCTATTGACATTAAGGCATTACTGGGGAAAATCCAGTGGCAGTGTGGCTTTCTGATTGTTGTTTGCCTCAGCCAGTTCCCAGATCACAATGTAAAGGGGATAGAAAAGAGAGGACCCTGTTGTGGGAGTCAACCAATCTCCTTAACCATTTCTGGGGACAGAATTTGAAGACTATTATAGGATATTCATCTAAAATTGGTAGGTCAAAAGATTATAGATTTAGAGCTGAAATGGACTTGATTGGCCCTAGGTTCCAACTACTTCATTTTCATACATGAGGAAACATGCGAGAGGGCTAGAAAAAATCTAATAAATGTCTAAGTCAGTATTTGAACCAATCTTCCCTACTGTAAGCTAAATAATCTCTCTTCTGTGCTGCCGAGGTGCTTCAAAGAGTAGTTTAAGGGCTCTGAACTACAGATCCCCGTAATGTCATCAAACTTTTTCATATAAACTTCATTTTGACATCTGGCAGAATTTGTACTTGCATTTTAGATTCTAAAATATAATCTTAATTTATCTGTGAATATGAGACATCTGTGATGAAAGGGAGCCGGTATCAAGACAGATGGACCAGGGGAAAAGGAGATGAGGGGTGATGGGCTATCATGGAGAGAGAACTGAACTGGAATCCAGGAGACTGCATTCTAGCTGTGACTCTAAAGCAAATTAGCTGGATATCATTCCAGCCTTCAGCTTCTCTACCTCTCTTTTTAGGAGGCTGGACTTAAAATGAGGAGTTAACAGATGTCCAGTTCTAATATTCCATGCAGAAGAAGAAAGAAGATAAAAAGCTGAGAAATGGAATTAAAAGGATATATCATTCTTTAAACCTCTATCATTTAACCTGTGGGCCAAAGCTGTCCCCAGGAAACACATCTCTTCCCTAAATTCTTTGAGGGAGTAGAACATTGGCTTAGTTGACCTTTAGTGCTATTCTCATCAAAATCTGGGTCACTAACTACTCTATGGTGTCCTGGGTCTTATAATATGACAAAGAAAATCACTGAGATAAAAAGAGTACAAGAAAGGAGTGGGATGGAAGGTAGACATGACTTTCATTCTCTCTATAGTAGTTACTCTTTCTGAACAAAGACTTTTAGTACACGGTCTCGTATTTGCTTAGTCCTAACTCCATAGATGATGGGGTTGAGTGCAGGTGGAACAACAACATACAGATTAGCCAGGAGGATGTGAATGTATCGGGGGATGTTCCGGCCAAATCGGTGGGTCATAAAAGAGAAAAAAGCTGGTGTATAGAAGCACAGCATGACACAGACATGGGAACCACAAGTATTGAGAGCCTTAAGTCGGGCATCACGAGAGGGGAGCCGAAAAACAGCTCGGAGGATAAGCATATAGGAAGTAGCTATCAGGATCACATCCACTATTATGTTGGAAATCACCATCAACCCATAAATAATATTGACCTTGATGTTTGCACAGGCCAATCGAGCAAGGCCCATGTGTTCACAGTAGGTGTGAGGAATGATATGATGCCCACAGAATGGCAGTCGCAGAATGAGAAACACAAATGGGGTAACCAGAATTAGATTCCTCCCAACAACAACTGAGGCTAATATGATGATGGTTTTGTTGGTAAGAATCATAGTATATTGGAGGGGATTGCAGATGGCCACAAAACGGTCATAGGCCATGGCTACCAAAAGAACTGTCTCCATGCCTGTAAACATGTGAATGAAGAACATCTGGAGGAGACAACCAGCAAAACTTATTTCCCTTAAGCTGAACCAGAAGATGCCCAGCGTCTTGGGGATGGTGGATGTAGACAAACCCAAGTCAATCATTGACAGCATGGCTAAGAAGTAGAACATAGGTTGGTGGAGACTCCGTTCAGTTTTTATTACTAATAAGATGGTGACATTCCCCACAAGTGCAATCAAGTACACAAGACCGAAGGGGAAGGCAATCCAAATGTGTATAGATTCCAGCCCTGGGATTCCTAGCAGGAGAAATGTGGAGGGATGGAATTCAGTGCTATTCAGCTGAGACATTCTCCTAGACTGTAATAGTAGCCAAGAAGAAGAGTAGGAGCGTTTTTCTTTCTAGCAAGGTCCTCTGGCAACCGGGCTCTGGAGAGATACAAAGTATATTAGGTTCAGTTAATAATGATAACAATAACTTACATTTAAATGGTGAATTATTATTAACAAAATGTTTTCCTTTGAAATAATCCAGTGTGATAGTAAATGTGAAGAAATGGCTATTGCTCATTTTATACATGGGGAATATGAAATTTAGACAAGTTAAATTCATTTTCTAGGACTGCCCAACTAGTATAAATATCAGAGTCAGAGACTGAATGGTTCAAACCTAAAGTTTTTCTCCAGGTTTTGCTGTCTGGAGAAGTGAGGTCAAATCCTGTCTTTAATTTATAATAGTTTATTGGTGATAAACACTCATTTAACCTCTCAGATCCTAAGTTTCCTCATTCTGGATAAAATTATTTATATTACTTATGTCATAGGGCTGTTAAGTGGAAAGTGTTTTCTTTAAATCACAATGAAAAATATGAGTTATTACTATACACTTGTATTATACAATGTGTTTTAACATAATATGTAAATTATTATGCACATTATTATGGTTGTGCATATATTATAAATTATTCACTACATCAAAACATCTCTCAATGTAAAAAAGGAAATAGGCATTTTTGAAGACTGACAAAATTTTTCTCCATCTTCAGGGCACTTAATTTGCCTTACAAAGGGTATTTAGGTTTCTTTGTGTATTTTTAGCATCAGTAGTATTTGCATGTTATTCTTTTTTTAAAACTCTTACCTTTGGTCTTAGAATCAATACTAAGTATCAGTTCTGAAGCAGAACTGTAGTAAGGGTTAGGCAATTGGAGTTAAGTAATTTGCCCAACATCAATTATGTAGGACATGTCTGAGATCAGATTTGAACCCAGGACTTTCTGTCTCTAGGCCTGGTTTTCTATTCACTAAGCCACCTAGTTGCTCCTTGGCTATTATTCTTATTGCTTCCAATAACTCCTACACCAATGTCATGTCCTGGTATAGAATTGATTCTAGGTTCTCTGAGATGATCAGTGCTCTTGGAGTACAAGATCTGACAGCTCTAACCAAGCTAAAAAGGCTTTAGATAAAAACTCAATGATGAGGTTTATGTATATTTTCTGAGATATAGCCCAACAAATAACTAACATTTGTACAGTATTTTAAAGTTTGCAAAGCATTTTACAATGATTATTTCATTTGATCCTCACAACAACTCTGAAAGCAAGATTATTGAGAGAGATGAAGAGATTTGCCAAGGGTCACATAACTAGTAAATGTCAGAGCAGGGGTCGGCAACCTTTTTGGCCGTGAGAGCCATAAACGCCACATTTTTTAAAATGTAATTTTGTGGGGCAGCTGGGTAGCTCATTGGATTGAGAGTCAGGCCTAGAGATAGGAGGTCCTAGGTTCAAATCCGACCTCAGACATTTCCCAACCTGTGTGACCCTGGGCAAGTCACTTGACCACCATTGCCCACCCTTATCACTATTCCACCAAGGAGCCAATACACAGAAGTTAAGGGTTTTAAAAAAATGTAATTTCGTGAGAGCCATACAGTGCTCACAGTGCGCGCTCCTGTAACAGCGCCTGAAAAAAAAAATTGACTTTATGGCTCCTGCAGAAAGAGCCTTATGTTACTGACCTCTGTGTCAGAGGTTAGGATTTGTATTATGATCTTCCTGACTTCAAGTCAAACATTACATCAACTGTTTCTTATCTAAATTTGGAAAGGCTGAGTCCAAAGTTGGCTTTGGTTTATAATTAGGTTTATAATGATGTGACTTTTAATTTTTCCCACAGCAACTATTTGATACCCTTTAATGAATTATAGAGGATTTCAATGTTCATCAGTGGAAGAAATGACATAGTATCTAGCTGATAAAAATAACAGATTCCTGATATAAGTATTTTCATGAAGGTGATAACTCTTCCAGGACACAGGTAGAGTTTTCTAGTTCTCTTATTTCTCCATAAGAATCTCAGTAAAGGGATACAAACAGAAACCCTTAGACAATAATATGGGATGACTGAAATTGGCCAGTGAATCATTTCTGTTACCCTTGCTCAAGGAATATGGGGAGGGGGGGGAGAAGATGAGGCAGTGAGGGAACAGCTTCAATAATGGATGGATTGTATATATTCCTGAGTGGACTCTCAGAGATAACAACCAGTAAATGTCAAGCTTTAGTCTATAAAAATTACATAGACCCTGCTATGCTCAAAATGGGCCACCATCTGTATACAGAAGAATGGATGAGAATAAGGCCAATTTAACTTTTTGGAGATGACAGATGAGGAGAAATCAGACACTAATATCTTAAAATATCTGGAATTTCTCCAAGAGGGAGACTATACCCTACTAAAATATTTGCTTATATTTGATGGTGTATATAACAATAAAGAAGGAGAATATCAAGTAGAAGATTTAAGTAGGTGGATCTCTCTCTCAGACTTGCTCTGAATAACTGCCTCTTACCCTGTATCCTCCTTCTATCTAGATCCAGCATTCTCCTCTCATCTATATTATTTCTTCCTCACTCTGCTCATCTCGTGGTGATTCAAAATTTCATTATCCCAAGAGACAAATAAACCCCAGTACTGGAGAAGTGTAGCATCTTTCTACATGCAGAAACCTTTGCACAGAAGATCTTCTCAGGAATAGGAAAGTTCCAGTTGGATTCTATACTATTTGCCTTAGACCCTAGATGAATGTGGCAACTCTGATAGCCTCTTCTGAGCAACTTAAGGATATACACACAAACACATGTACGTACACACACATACACATATATTATATAAATATATATATGTATATATATACATATATGTAACACAATGTGCCCAGCACTATGATAAACACTTTGCAAATATTTACAGAAATTACAAATGGATCATTAGATCCTCACAAAAACCCAGGGTGATAGGTACTATTATTATTCCTATTTTAAAGATAAAAGAACTGAACTAAACAGAGGCTAAGTGATATGTCTAGGGTCACACAGCTATTAAGTTTAAGGCTAGGTTTGAACTCAGATCTTTCTGACTACAGGACCAACTCTCTATCCACTGTGTGACTAATATATACATATACATATACACATATGCATACACACACACACACACACACACACATATATGTATATATATTGCTAACCTAATCTTTGTTTTTGACATGTGTTTTGGTAGTGGGGAGAAGTACCTAAACTAAATGAACATCCATCAGAGAACTGAAAAGATGTCCTTCTTATGTAAGGTCCCCTGTCATAGGGAGCTGTCAGGCTGTGACTTATGGGATTTAGAAAATGAAATGGTTTTAGAGGTCACTTATCTAACCTTCCTTTTTAATATAAATGAAGAAGCTAAGGAGCAGAAGGTTAGCACATTTTCTTAAAGTCATATGAAAAGGAAGGAACAGAATCAACTCAGTATAATTATGTTCAATTCATCAGACATTTACTAAGTCCTTCCCATTTTCTAAGCACTTTAGGTCCAAAAATGAAACATTACTCTACCTTAAAGGACTTACAATCACTCTGGAATCAGGATTGGAACCTAAATTCTCCCAAACTAGATCCAGATCTTATTTCCAGCTGCATCATCCTGCCTAAGAGTCGAGTAGATGAATATAAGACATAAATGAAGAAAATAATTATTGGTCCATCAGCTAATAAGCACTTATGAAGAATCTACTATGTGCCAAGCTAAAGACCTACAAAGAAAGGCAAGAGATCACTTCTGCTCTCAAGGAGCTCACAGTTTTACAGGGGAAACAGCATGCAAACAACTATGTGGGAATAAGCTATGGATAGAATCAACAGAGGGAATGTGCTAATATTAAGGTATATCAGTGAAGACTTCCTGTGGAAAGTAGGATTTTAGGTAGGCCTTGAAGGAAGCCTCAAGGTGGAAATGAGAAGAAGAGAATTTCAGGCAGGGTAGGCAGCCAACACAAATGTCAAGTTTGATGTGTGTGATATAGTAAGGAAGTCAGGATCTATAAAGATTTGGGAAGTGGAGCAGGGGAAGATAAGGTGCTTGGCAAGCTGTAAAGAGACTGAAAAAACAGGAGAGATTCATATCGTGAATGGCATTGAATGAAAAACAGAGGATTTATATCTTATCTTGGAGGTGAAAGAGAGTCACTGGAATTTATTGAATGGGGGGTGAGATGACATGATTGGATCTGTTCTGTAAGAACAATTTAAAAGCTGAGTGAATAACAATCAGAGTAAGGAGAAACTTAAGTCAAGGAGACTAAACAGAAAGTGAATGTGATAGACCATGTGTGAAGTGATCAGAGCTTGAACCAAGGTAGTGGTGGTCAGAGGAGAGAAGGGGGGCATGTATAAGACATGTTAAAAAGATAAAATTGATAGGAATTAGCAACAGATTGGAGATGGGTTTGGAAGGGTTGAGAAAGTGAGGAATTGAGGATGACACCTAGGTTGTAACCCTGTATGACTGGCAGAGTAGTGACATCCTGGATAATAATAGGGAAATTTAGGAAGAGGGAGCATTTAGAGGGAAATTTAAAATTCACTTTTGAATGTGTTAAGTTTAAGATATTCATGGAACATCCAGTTGGAGATGACCAACAGGCACTTTGAATAGTAGTAATAATAATAGCGCCTAACATTTTTATTGTGCTTTAAAGTTTGCAAAGTACTTTGCACATATTATTCCCATCTGATAATAGGAGAAAAATGCATAACATATACATTAAAGAGCAAGTACTTCAGAGAATTGCAAAACAAAAGGATATGCAACATCTAAAAGGAAAGACTATTATCCATTAGCAATCCAGGAAGGCTTCCTTGATGAGGTGGCATTTGAGATGCCTAGTAAAGAAAGGTTGGAATTTTGACACGTGATGAGTTAGAGGGAGGGTATTCTGGGACAAGGAAAAGCATGAGCAAAGGTGCTGAGCTGGGGCAAAGCAAGCATTTTGGGTAAGAGGCATAAAGTAATTCATTTATCAGAAAAGTAGAGTGTATGGAGGGAAATGTTATGAGAGTGAAAGGGAAAGTAAGGTAATATAAGATCATGAGAAGACTTAATTCTATGGAAAGGAGTCTGAACCTATTTTTTTTCTATTGTCACTAGACAAAAATGACTTAAGATTTAAAGTGTTATAACCTATATAGCTAGATGGCTCTATGAATAGAGTATTGGGTCTGGAGTCAGAAAAACATCTATCCAAGTTCAAATCTGGCCTACCTGTGTGATTCTGGGCAAGTCTTTGCTTCAGTTCCCTCATCTTTAAAATGAGCAGGGGAAGGAAATGGCAAACTACTCCAGAATTTTTGCAAGGAAAACCCCAAATGGTGTCACAAAGAGTTGGACATGACTAAAAACAACTGAATAACAACAATATAGCCAATATTGATGCATAAGAAATATTATAGCTTAGAAGTGAAGGAGTAATAGCAAAAACTTGATATATCACTATGGCAAATAATCCAGGCAGATAGTAATCAGAGTTTATATCAGAGTGATGACAGAGTAAATAGGAGAGGCAGAATATATCAGGTATGTTTCAGGGGTAGAATTGTCAGGAATTGGTAAGTGATTGGATATGTGAGGTGAGGGAGAAAGAAGAATTGAGGATAACATGAAGGTTTCTATTATTAGATGCAAGAAGAATAAGACTACCACAGATAGAAAAAAAAATGAGGAGTAAGAAATAATATCAGGCTTAATGTAAAAGAAAATAAACCTGGCTTAATATATAGGATCCTATATTTTAGAATAAGAAGGGATCCTAGGTCCAGAGCTATAGAGGACTTTAGAAATTATCTATTGCAATCCTCTTATCTTGCTGATGAGAAAACTGAGGGTCAGTGAAGGATGGTTTACCAAAACAATAAGTGAAAGATATGATATGATAAGTGAAAATATGAACCCATTTCCTCTGACTCAAGAGCCAATGTCCCCCACGTTTAATTTGAGACACCAGTGTGATGTTAAGATGGAGATGTTTTACAGGCAATTTGAGATGCAGACTTAGAACCCTGGAGAGAGATCAAGGCTTGAAATTTGGATTTGGAACTCATATGAAAAAACTCAATAGTTAAATTGTAGAAGTGAATAGGATTTTCAAGGAAGAAAAGAGAGTAAGAAATGTAAATGTTCATAGGATATTTCATTAGGAAATATATGTATTAAATGTTTAGGAAGCAAAATGATGTAAGAGCCATGAGAATTATAGGAGGTTGTCATTTGTGATGTTAAATGCTCCAAAATGCAAGAAGGAAGAAGACTGCAAAACGTCTAAGGTGCTTGTTAATTAGGAAGTCATTAGAGAGCTTAAAAGGAGCAGTTTCAATGGAATGATTATAAGGGAACAGATTCTGGGAGGTAGCAGCCAGAGTGTAAAGAATTGAGGATAGTGTTGAATAATAATTAGAGTCACTGGGTACAAAATACTTTTTTATAAGAGATGAAAGTGATGAAAGAGATAAAATGACAACTAGATGATACTGAAGAGCCAATGAAGAATATTAAGGATTATATACTCATCTATCTGTGAAAATAATAGAATATTGAGGGAGAGGTTATAGCTCTCATTTGTACACACTTTCTTGCCTTTGATTCCCAGTTCGCTTCATCCTTTCTTTTTATGCTCTGATTGTGTATGCTATGTTCTCTAATTATTTGGTAACAAATATTTTAAATGCCTAATATATTTGAAGTATTGTGATAGGTACTGGGGATTCCTGAAGGAGCTTACATTATACTGGGGGATACAGCATAGAAGCAAGTATAAGTATAATGCAAACATAATGTTTGTTCTTGAACACCTCATCAAGAGAACAGATTCTCTTGGTCTCCTTTTCTCAAACCTCTATGGCCCCACCATAGAGACCCCATGGTCTCTACCATGGACCTAGAAACAGGTTCCATTTTTTCTATTCCCTACTTCTTTTTTTCCTCCAAGCCTACCATCCATGCTTTTCGAGTAGACTTACCTGCCTCAGTTTCTGCCTGAAGGACAGAAGTTGGATGCTTTCATCCAGCATATGAGGTCCAAGTTTCCTTTGTTTTGAAGAGAGAAGGTTTTTTTTTAACTGAAGCTACAACTCCCTGGAGAGTTTCACTAGGTCTCCCAGGAGTCTGGAATATGGAAATGGGAGAATACCTGTCTCCAAGCACAGAAATGTTATTACTACTAAGATTCACACATGGGACTCCTCTTCTCTAAACTCCACCCCAACCACTTTTCTGAATATCTTTCTGGAGTTTTAGGAATTCTAAGATTAACAATGGAGTGGAGGTAGAGGATAAGGAAGACTAGATAGTTTAGGAGATTTCATCTCTTATTTTGACCTAAGAAACCCCTAAGACAACACTCTGATGTTTTCTTTCCATGTTCAAGGGAAGACACATTCTTTTGCATTCTGCCCTTAGTGAGGGTCCTATTTTGAGCCAGAGACTCCAAAATTCTTAGAGCTGGAAAGGATCTCAAAAGACATTAAATTCATTGCCTACCAAAAGATGAAAGTCATCCCCAACCTCCTCAACAAATGATCATTCAGCCTCTGTTCGAAGACTTCCAGGGCATGTATAAATCATCTTATAACAGGTGGTATCATCCTGGGCTCTAGGAGTCACCATTCCTGACCACCTTTTCCCAATTAGGGATTCCCCTGTATGCCATCTCCTTTAGCCATCTGGTTCCTCTTTTTGGGTGGAATTTTTAGTCTAATGACAATTTTTAAAAATCTTCAGCAGGGGCAGCTAGATGGCTTAGTGGATTGAGAGTCAGGCCTAGATATGGGAAGTCATGGATTCAGATATGACCTCAGATACTTCCTAGCTGTGTGACCCTTGGCAAATATCTTAACCCCCATTGCCTAGCCCTTTCTGCTCTTCTACTTTGGAACCAATATAGAGTATTGATTCTAAGACAGAAGGCAAGAATTTTAAAAAACAATCTTCAGCAAACCATAATCAGGATTATCTGTGCTCATTTAGCTGAATTTTTAAGACTCTATGCACATAGTCCCTCAGAACGCCTAACCAGATCATTATCAGACTTGGAGGGTCATAAGGAAAAAAAGTATAGTCATTGAAAGTTTGAAATAAGGGACGACTTGGGAGGAGGAAGATATAATGATGTCTGATTTGGACACATTGAATTTAAGGGCTATGGTATATCTAATAAATATGAAAGAATAATGCAGGACTGGAGCTCCCAGGAGAGATGAAAGCTAGATATGAAAATGTAGTAGTCATCTGAATAGAAGTGATACTTGATCCTATTGTAGATGATGAGATTTATTATATTTCATAGTATTAAGGGAATCAAGGCCTAGATAATCGAGGTTAAGTGACTTTCTCAGGATGACACAACAAGGAAGTGTCTGAAGCCAGATTCATGTCATTCTTTTTTAAAGAAAATCCTCAAAACTCTCTCCCGAATCTGCTTGGTCCTGACCCCATAAATGACAGGGTTGAGGGCAGGTGGTACAACCACATAGAGATTGGCCAGAAGGATGTGAATGTAATGTGGAATGTTGTGGCCAAATCGATGAGTAAGGAAGGAAAATAGAGCTGGCATGAAGAAAGCTAAGATGACACAGATGTGGGAGCTGCAAGTATTGAGTGCTTTGAGTCGAGCATCCCGAGAGGGGAGGCGGAACACAGCCTGGAGAATCCTGACATAGGACACAATGATCAGGATCACATCCAGAAATAATATGGAAATATTTCCCAGGCCAAAAAATATATTGACTCTGATGCTTGCACAGGCCAGTCGAGCCACACCCATATGCTCACAGTAGGTATGAGGGATAACTGTATGCCCACAGTAAGGGAGTCGAAGCAGGAGAAATACAATAGGAGCTATCATACACAAGCTCCTTAGGAAAACTGCCAGAGCAATGAAACCAATGGTTTTGTTGGTAAGGATCATGCTGTAACGAAGGGGGTTACAAATGGCAACATAGCGGTCAAAGGCCATGGCTAAGAGTACGATGCTCTCCATGACTGTGAAAAAATGGATGAAGAACACTTGGGTGACACAAGCTCCAAAGGCAATAGCCCTCAGGTGAAACCAAAAGATTCCCAGCATCTTGGGGATGGTAGCTGTAGACAAACTCAAGTCAATTCCTGACAGCATGGCGAGGAAGTAAAACATGGGCTGGTGGAGGCTTTGCTCAGTATGAATTGCATATAAGATGGTGCTATTGCCCATGAGTGCAACCAGGTATAAGACACAGAAGGGGAAGCCAAGCCAGATATGTGCACGTTCCAGCCCTGGGATCCCCAGAAGCAGGAAGAAGGCAGGATGGAACTCTGTGTCATTCAAAGGGAGCATCTTTATGGGGGAAACCAATAAACATGATAATTTCTGAAGTATCTTCCCTTGACAGTAATAATTCACCATCTCCTTCTGGAGTCCTAAAGAAATAAAAGAAAAATGTCAAATATTCTGTGTACTTTTACTATTTGAGAGAATCTGATGAGGAAAGTATCTCCATCTGCCATCTTTCCACATTCACTCATTCCCCTATATCCTTCAGAACTGATTCTTCAAAAGTGTGGTGCCCTTTGATAGCTATGGGTCAAAAGCAGCTAGTCCCCCCCCCTCCATGGATGTAATCTTTCAGACCAGAGAAGGGGATAAGATGAGTGGGGCAAGGCAATCAATTCAATCAGTTCCTTTCTACTATGCTAGAATCTATATCCAGTCTTGGTAAATATAAGTATGACCTTGGGTATTTAAGTGCTTTATCAACGAGTCAAAATATTTGTAGGCACATTGGATGTATTGGAAACCTTGTACCAGGACACCAGGAAGAATGCAAAAGAAATTGAAAATCTGATCTATGTATTGTGGATAATAGCACAGAAAGGGAAATACTTTTTCTGTCTCTGTCTCCCACATACACATACAACACATATGCACACACACACACACACACACACACACACACACACAATAGTGTAATGTAAAGAATAATAAATTATCAGTTAAGAGACCTGGATTCTAGATCTAATCTTGTCACTGATTAGCTTTGGGCCTAGAGAAAGTCATTTAAATGTTCTATGTCACAGCTTCTCCTGTTATAAAATGATTGAGGAAGACTCATTAACCTCTAAAGTTTTTTCAACTCTAATATTTTATGATTATATGTAAAACAAATTAGAGAAAAGGCAGAGACAGGGTCAGATAGCTTTAAATAGAGAAGGCTTAATAAAATTGACACAAATTCTTCCCAAAGATGTACTTAAATTGGTGGAAAATAAAGGCAAGAACATCACAAGGAGGAAACAACCTTAGCAAAAATACAAGAGTGAGCCTTCTAGGGGGTGGGGTGGGTTAGGTCTTGTTATTCAATGAGCAGAGATGACAAAGGCTAAAAGGTATGACCCTCCCAGTTAGGTGCAGTAGTGGCTTGAAGGTCAAAATCTTTACAACATTAATGTCCCATAAAGGAGAGGACCCTCAGTATCTTACTATGTTATAAATATGAAGATCTGACTAACTCATCTTGGAAAGTGGAGGAATATACACAGTTTTATAACTCTCTGGATAATTCCAGATTGCTCTCCAAAATGGTTAGATCAGTTAACAGTTCCACCAATATTGTATTAGTATCCCCCTTTTTCTGCATCCCCTCCAACATTTGTCATATTGTCCTTTTATCATGTTAGCCAGTCTGATAGGTGTGAGATATCTCAGTTATTTTGATTTGCATTTCTCTAATCAAAAATTATTTAGAGCATTTTTATTTAATAGCAATGCTATTATTAGTTTTGTTTCCTATGGTGACCAAGGAAAAAGGAAAAGAACATAAATTTTCTAAAATATTTATAGCCCCTTTCTTTGTGGTGGCAAGGAATTGGAAATGGAGAGGATATCTTATCAATTGGAGAATGACTTATCAAGTAATGGCATATAATTGTGATGGAATATTACTGTGCTATAAGAAATGATGAACAGCTAATTTAAAAAAAAACATGGAAAAAACTACATGAAATTATGAAGAGTGAAACAAACAAAACCAAGAGAACATTGTATAGTCACAGAAATGTTGTTTGAAAAATGACTTGTTTGTGTCCACCTCCAGAGAAAGAACTAATAAACAGAAATAAGCAAAACATGGTTTTACATATACATCGATCTTTTTTTTTTACTCCTTACCTTCCACCTTAGTATCATTACTAAGACAAAAGAGTGGCAATAGTTGGGCAACCTGGATTAAGTGATTTGACCAGGGTCACACAATTAGGAGGTGTCTAATGCCAGATTTGAACAAGATCCTCCTGAATCCAGGCCTGGAGTTCTTTCCTCTCTGTTACCTAGCTGCCTTTTTGTCAAATGATGCCTTCTCTAGAGTAGGGAGGGCAGGAGGGACAGAGATATATGGGAACTTTAATGTAACAAGCAAATAAAATTTAAAAGAAAAAATAAAAGAATGTCGAGGAGTGTGCAGGTGGTTGACTAGGGTTAGACATGAAAAAAACAAAATGAATTGTGAGAAAAAGATACGTATAGTGAGGTTTCCTCTGAAAAGGGATTTGGGAACCAAACCAAAGCAGGAAATCTGTCTCTCAAGGAATTTAATGGCCATGTTGTATTAAAGTTTTTACTTTGAGGGGTAGAATATTCCATTTTGCCTAAATTATTTGTGGAGAACATGCTTTCATATTCTTTCACAATTCTCAGACACCCTTCTTCCATCTAATTTAATTGGCATAGGAGCCACCTGGTGAGGAAACGTATCTCTTCAATTAGATTGTGAACTCCTAAATGTAAGGGACTTTTAGGGAACTTTCATTGTATTCTTAGCATTTAGACTAGGGCTTGGCACATAGTAAGTATTCTCCTTCTGACCTATGTACCTAATTTTTCATTTGGTAACCTTGTCATGATCTTGGGCTTTTCACTCTCCCTTGCCTCTTATAAGCAATCAATCATCAAGCTTATCAATTCCTTTTCCATATAATTTCTAGCATCTAGGAGAAAGTAGATGGCACAGCATTTAGAATTCTGGGTTTTAAATCAGGAAGACCTGAATTCAAATTCTTCCTCACATAGTTACTAGTTATATGATCCTGGACAATTCTTTAGTTTAATTTTCTTCATATTTAAAATGATAGACATTTATTGTCTCTAAGGATCCTTCTAGTTTTAAATCTGTGATGCCATATCCCTCCTTTCTAATTTCATTGGCATCACAATAGTATAGGACTTCATCTATTCCGATGTGGATCATTGTAATGACAAACTGATAGGTTTTCTTGCCTCCACTATTTCCCCATTTCAATGATCCATCTTTCTCATGACTGCAAGAATCTATCTTATACATAAGTTTGGGTTTTCTTTTTGGTTTTATTTTTTTAACTCTTACCTTCTCTCTTAGAATGAATACTAAGTATTGGTTCTAAGGCAGAAGAGTGATGAGTTGGGCAATTGGAATTGGAATTAGGTGACTTACCCAGAGTCACACAGCTATGTGTCTGAAGCCAAATTCAAACCTAAGACCTCTTATTTCCAACTGAGCCACCTAGCTGCTCCTAACTTATAAATTGTTGTTCAATAATGTCTAAATCATGGTAACCATGGTATAACAGGGCACACCAATACTGTCCATAGGATTTTCTAAACAATGATACTAGAATGGTTTGTCATTTCCTTTTCCAGTGGAGTAAGGCAAAAAAGTTTATGGGATTTGCCCAGGGTTGCACTATTAGTATTTCTGAGGCCAGATTTGAACTCAGATCTTCCTGACTTCAGGCCAAGCACTTTATCCACTGACCCATCTAGCTACCTCAATCTTATACACAGTTGTAGTCATAACACACCTGAACTGAAAAATACCTAATGGTTTCCTACTAACAAACGTCCAAGTACCTTCATCTACTATTCAAGGTCCCCCATAGTACAAAAATCCTATACTTTTCCAGAATTATCTCATATGACTCACTAACAAACAAAGCAAACTACATCTGTCTCTGTCTCCTGAAAATATGATAAAGTCTCTTAGTTCCATGTCTTTTCTAAGGAGTCCTTTTAATCTCAAATTACTTCCCCCCTCCCCGTCCCTCTCATGACCCATTTAATTCCTACTCACTCTTTGGAATCTAACTCAAATATCAACTTCTCAACAAAAAAAAAAGACCCTTCTCTGATTTGACTTTCTCCCCTCATTTGATAATTTTCCCTCTCAAACTTTATATAGTACCTTGTTTTGTAACTCTCTAATTCATTTATTGTGAGATATTCACATGTGATAGGATTGTTTGGTCATCATTTGTACTTACTAGATCATAAACTCCTTTAGGTTAGAGACCTATTTGTTTCTTCTCTACCTACACACTTGTATCTTCTCCAGCATCTTGTATAATGTTATATACATATAGGGCACATATTGCTATTGGCTCCTAAAATTAAAGACAATATTCAGAAGCACTCAGATTATGGAAAAGGTCACAAGAGCTACCATTTTCCTCCTTAAAAAGTCTACATTTCTGTTAACGTGATGAATATTAAAATATATTAGCTTATCGGCTTGCCATACTGATGACTCAGGGAGTATTTATTGTCTACTAAAATCCAAATTCTTTTTAATATAAATTATTATCACATGAATCTGTTCTGTACTTGTGCAGTATATTTTTGAACTTTTGCTCATAACTTTAATTAATTTTATCCAATTCAACTGGTTCCTGAATATTTATAAATTCATTCATTTAATAAGCCTTTTAAAATACTAGGTACTAGGATACAAAAATGAATCTCATCCTATGATGTATTTAACAAGTACTCTCTAGATTCGAGACAGCCAGAGATAAAGAGAACACTATCATTATATCATCCAGGTTATCACATTGTACTTTGGAACATCAGTAATATTATAAATTTTTTCCATATTTCATTTATAAAAATACTTGTTGCTTCTAGATAGTTAGCTAGCATAGTAGAGAGAGCACTGGGTCTGGAGAGTCTTGAGTTGAAATATGGCCTCAGATACTTATTAGTTTTGTGACCTTGGACAAGTCATTTAATTCCTGTTTACCTTAATTTTCTCAACTATAAAATGGGGATATTGATATTTGAAATTACTAATTCTTTTTTTCTTTAAATCCTTACCTTCCATATTAGAATCAATAGTCTATTGGTTCCAAGGCAGAAGAGTGATAAGGGCTAGGTAATGGAGGTAAAGGGTCTTGCCTGGGGTCATATAGCTAGGAAGTGTCTAAGATCACATTTGTACCCAAGACCTCCAAATTCTAGCCCTGGCTTTCAATCCACTGAATCATCTAGCTCTCCCCTCTTCACTTATCAACACTCAGCACTTGGTGCTTGGTGAAGTGTAGTAGATCCTGGGTCAGCTAGGATGCTTAGTATCCATTCCAAGACAAAAGGTAAGGGCTTTTAAAAAAGGTAGTAGATACTTAATAAATTCTTATTGAATGAATGAAGATATGGATTCATTATTCATTGCCTCTTTATACGAAGGAGAGCATTTATAATATGGTCAGTTCTTTATTCTTCTTTTAAATCACCCTGAAAGGAAGGACCTCCATCACCTCTCCCTTCTCTGGCACATGGGGAATATGTCTTATTAAAAAATAACAAATTTGATAAAAAAGAGGTGATAGGGTAGGTAATATTTAATTGCAAAAGATCATGTAGCTAAAATATGTAAGTATAGATTGATATATGCAATATGCATTCATATACAAGCATATATGTATATAAAAACATATAGACACAATGCATATGTATACATAGATGAGAGAAAGAAAGGAAGGAAGGAAGGAAATAGAAAGAAAAAAGAAAAAGGAAGGAAAGGAAAAAGAAGGAAAAAAGAAAGAAAAAAAAGGAAAAATGAAAGAAAGAAAAAGAAGAAAGAAAGAAAGAAAGAAAGAAAGAAAGAAAGAAAGAAAGAAAGAAAGAAAGAAAGAAAGAAAGAAAGAAAGAAAGAAAGAAAGAAAGAAAGAAAGAAAGAAAGAAAGAAAGGAAGGAAGGAAGGAAGGAAGAAAGGAAGAAAGAAAGTTAGAGACAGATAAATCAATCATATGACTTTCAGAGACAGGTATAGAAATTGCCTGAGGGACAGTAATTCTTTTGGTTTGCTTAGGACATTAATGTCCCACAAAGGAGAGGATAATTACTGAACCTTATTTTACCTGAATCTTACAAAAGTGTAATCAATGAGAATCTAACAATTTAGCTTAGAAAGTGGAAGGGTGTGTGAATTTTGCAATAAAGGCGGAATAAAGTATGAATAAAGAAAGCAACAGAGAGAAATAGAGATGGACATAGCTAGAGATAGATAATATAAATGTAAATGCATGATCTATACCTGTGTGCATATACTATCTATACATATACATATATTTGTGTAAATCCACGTTTGAGCATGTGTATATATATATACATATATATTCCCATATCCACATATGAATATGATAGAATTGTATGTATGCATACAAATGCATATTTATCTGTATCCTATTTATTTATGCCTATATATAGCAGGATTGCCCACCATGACATGGTATTAGTATCTAGAATATTTGCAATCTGGATTCTAATTTCTCTGTATATGCTTATTCCAAGATGTGACTCTAAGAAAAACATTTAATTTCTCTGGGCTTTCTCAGTTGCTTCAATTATAAAATGAAGAGTTATACCTGATTACTTCTAAGGTCCCTTTAAGCTCTAAATCCATGCATATGATACATTTATAGAGATAGGTAAGTAGCAATCCTTCTAGCTCTAAACTTATTATTTATGTTTGAATACATATATAAACACATACTGTAATGCGAAAGATGAAAAAGGGGCTTTTGCTCTTGCAGGGGGCCAACTGAAAACTTCCGGCAGTTAGAAGCCTTAGAATTCTGAGAGAAGTCAGTTGGTTCCTGAGCCTTGAACAGAGTGGAAGGATCAACTAGAGCTCTGTTTGGCTTTCGGTTTTACTCTGGCCTGTTCTTTGTCTCTGGACAATTTGAACCTAGCTAATTTCTCTGGACCTCTCCCTGACCTTCTCCATATTATTTCCCTGTTTCCCTGCCTGATTTCCTGGGGCTCTGGGAGGCAGGGTGACTTTTGGGTTTTAGTGAATAGACTTTGTGGTTTTAGTTTTCCCCAATAGGCAAGTAGGACATCCTTGAATTCAAACTATCCTTTTAGTATACCCTTTACTTTAAAGGCAGCCAAATCTTCCCTGGCTGAGAGAAACAGGTCCTCTCTCAGTCTAACCCATTCCTGTGACCCTCCACATCTTGAATTTCTCCCTAGCAGCTGTCAGAAACCCGAAGCCCCTCTCTCCTTCTTGACTAACCCTGAACGTTAATAAATCCCTTTGTTACCTAATCAAACCCTCTGGAGAATCATGTTGAAGAATTAGGCAAGGGTTGAAGGGAAAGGAACTATTCTCTTTTATTTTTCTGAGGGAAACTGGAGGCATCCATCTTGGGAGGAAGTAGTTGCCCAATGCTTCCTCCTGAATCCCTTCAGTTTCATTGATAGAGAGGAGCTTTGTGATTCCTCCTTTGAGGACTTAAGAAACTGACAAGAAAGCCCTCAAGTCAGATTCAAATCACTTCTGACTGGCCCTATTCCTTGTGTCTGTAGAAGTACCTTTCCTGCCTGGAAGGGTTCACCCTATTACCCCAATATCCTCTGTCTCTAGCCTGAGTGTCTAGTCTGTGCCAGCTGCCTCTCCTGAATACCTCATCCATTCCCTTACCATCCAATATACCGCCTTGTCCATTCCTTCCCTAAACTCAGTCATTCCTTTCATTCCTCTCCTATCACCTCAATCACCTTTTACCCCTCCGTCATTCAGCAAGGGAGGGAGAGCGCCCCTCAATTTTAGTGTCCCTTTTTATCCATTACAATACCTACACATTCATATGCAGATAGACAAATATGCATATCTAAATATGTCTTTAGAAATATTAGTTTTGAATAAGATATACTGGTATTTATAGTCTGACAGTAGGAAGAAGATAATTAAATTACTTGATTTTAATAATTCATTCCTAAAAATTGAAATTCTGTCTCTGGCTTTGGCATTCAATTGGCCATTTCCCATATGTGCTAGGCTTAAGCCTCCTGGTTCAAGGCATTGGATACTAAAATGCTTCCATTAGAAGACTATCAATCCACCTTATAGACAAAGTGATTAGAAAAGGAGTAACTTGGTCAAGTACACATAATAAAATTAATGGCAAAGCTGCAACTAAAATCCAGTTCTTAACTTCTTGTCCTCACTACTTCCTAATGCTGTTGCACTTCATTGGATGGAAACCAAATTGAAAATCTTACCTTATCTGTGTATAAAGTTATGATATGCCTATTCCTGAAATCTGGGATGCCACAGGGCTTCATCGTAGCAGAGCTAGGGAAAATCACAGAAGTATAACCAAAATAATCAAGAAATAAATGTAAACTATTAAGACAGAAGAGGGAATGAGTCACCTAATCATTAAAGATATGGCTATAATGATTCCTCTGGGAATTTCCTCTATCATTAATCTCTTTTCATTACTTTTCAAGTTTCCCCCACACTATAAAGACTATGTCATGTCCTTCTTTACCCTTGAGTTATATACTTTCATTTTTTTCTCCCACAGACTTTTTGAATGAGTAGTCTATACACTATCATCAATTTGTTAGTCCCTAGTTACCAACTTCTTGATGTTTATCCCCACCAAACCCTTCTTTATTTGAAAATAATTTTAACCTTCTTAATACTTATTCATTTTCTCCATTAATTATCTCCAATTTATCTTAGGAGTTTGTTTGCAAATTGTTATTTACATGTTACCTTTCTCCTCACATTATTAGTGTGAACTGTATTTTTTCCCCTTACTTTGTAGCTCCAGCATTTAACCCAGTGCCTAGAAAATAGTGGCAATTATACTCTTGTTCACTTGAGCAACTAGTTTCTAAGCAATGTGCAATGTATCACCACAGTTTAAAAAAATTTGC
The DNA here is from genome assembly GCF_016433145.1 of Gracilinanus agilis. NCBI lineage: Eukaryota > Metazoa > Chordata > Mammalia > Didelphimorphia > Didelphidae > Gracilinanus > Gracilinanus agilis. The sequence goes on from NC_058132.1 coordinate 86,958,859, forward strand.
AAAAGATAATTAGAATTTCCTGAATATCTAGAAAGACATCATCATGGCTATAATAATTATGACTGAAAGTTCATCAATATTAATAAATTGTAATTGTAACTGGCCCTGTGATTTAATTACTATGAAGAACTGCTTACCGAGGAAACCCCCTTTCCCAATTGAGGTTAGCACCTCTATCACATGCTTAGAATTGCTTTGAGCAGTGAAAAATTAAATGATTTGCCTAGCATAAAATGGCCAATATGTGTCAGAGGCAGGACCCAAACCCAGGCCTTCATGCCTTCAAGGTCAGTTCTCTATAGTCACTATGCTACATTGCCTATATAGCTTCTGTTGCTGGTCAATCATTTCAGAACTGTTCAACTCTGTGCCCCCATTTTGGGGCCTTTGGGGAAGAAATACTGGAAAAGTTTACTATTTTCTGTTTAGCTTAAGATATAATAAATCCTTTTACTATAAATATAACTCCAAATCCATGAACTTTCCACAAAAATAGTACTTAAAACAGAAAATCATTAAAAAAAACTATCATCCCAAATTTCTAAAATGTGACAGTGATGGATAAAATTTTAACATGCTTTTAGTAGATGTCACCATGTCAATGCCCATAATGTTTAATGTTTTGGGAATGAAAAGCTCTTATAACTTAGTAGAAGAAATCAAACATTATGTAGAAAAAGGATGAAGCATATATCATCTCCATCATCCTATCTCCTACTAAAGAAACACTGTTTTAGTGAGCCTATAGAAAATGAATTTATATCCTAATACTTTACTCAGTTACAAAAAAAGCACTAATTATATACAACTGAGTAATCGTTTATTGAACACTAAAATAAAAAAAAGTAGATTAGTGTCTTGTCCTAGTATCATCTTTATAAACACTGTTGAATAGAGGATAAAAAATCAGAACAATGGCAACCATAAAACTATCTATAGGCTGTTTTAGAAGTTGTCCTCCCATATTAAAGGGGAATGGATTTGATGACTTTTCCATTGGTCTTAAGGGTATAGCTTTTTTTTTCCTTTGCTTCTAAGAGGAGTCTATACACTGGTGCAACTTAATATAATATCACATGATGTATATTTATTAAGAACCTCTTGTGTGCTGAGCACCATACTAAATGCATAGATACAAAGTTCAAATAAGAGTCATTCTTATCTAGTTTTGGAGAATTTTGTGATATAACCTTCTCCATTTCCAGACTCACACGCTCACATGAAACCAAGTCATCTCCACAGGGAGGAAGAAGGTAACAATGGACCAGCAGGAAAGCTAATGGGATAGGAAGTGGCTCATTGGCTAATGAAAGAAATCAAATTCTGAGCTCTTACAGAGCCACATGGCTCTATTTTGAGGTCTCCCAGATCCCTGCCAAGAAGCATAGATAATAATTGATTCTCATCTACTTCTCATTCCTCCTACCAACAATTTCCCCTGCCCTTCACTGTTTCTGTCCCTATATATTATAATTCTATCTTCAATCCACAGCCAAATATGTGATTTTAGACAACTCAGTCAGACACATTTAATCAAAGTCACTTTGAATCTGGAGAATATTGGAGGGGGGAGTAGAGACAATAGCCACTCTTCTTGTGAAATTCTCCTTTCCATCAGACTTAAACTTCCTCGGGACTGTGAGTATACTAATCCATGCCTTTGTCCCCAACTCTGCCTCCTATCCGATTGTCTTTGTATATCACTTCAATTAAGTCCCATTATTCCTGTCTTTTCTTTCCCTAGTCCTACACTGACAATCCTAGTTTCTCAGGTTCATTTCTGCAGCCCTTATTATGTACAAGACTTACCAGATTCACCAAACCTCTGCATTATCTGAGGTAAGAATCTGAACATTGTATTCAGGTTCCATTGAGATTGGGGTATATTTAATTCGAAGTGGGACATCTCTTGGGCACATAGTAACTCCCTGGAGCCTAGCCATACAAACAAATTACACAAGTTCCTAACAACTTGAGGCTTCTGGCCACTGGGACAACCAATGTTCTCTATCCATCAGCTTCCCAGAGACAAAAGAAATAGCCACATGTTTTCATTTATTCCCTCTCACTATTCATTCCCTCCTTTACTGTCACTTCTTCCTTTCTCCCTTTCTCTATTTCACTCATAGTACAATCATCTCAACAAATTAAGCCATTCTCATATTTGCTTTATATTATAATTATATGCAAATGTGTCCTATGTACAATATATTGGATATCATCTAGGACTGAGATTATGATTTTATGTATTTAATTCCTCTCGGCATAGCAGTTTATTTGCCAGTGGTGTCAAAATCGAATAGGAAGAAGAACCACAAAACTGTGTATGAGGATCCCTGTGGCTCACAATTTGACTTAGAAAACTCTATATTAATGACAGCTATGTTTTCTTTTATTTTCATTTGATTAAATATTTCCCTGTTACATTTTAATATGGTTGCATGCAGTCTGCAGGTTTCTTGTTTAAGGTAGATGCTTTCCAAATATTTGTAAAATAAATGTACATAGTAGATGCTTTGAAAATATTTGCTGAATTAATGAATGAACCAAAAAAGGCAACTGTACTCTTCCACAAAACCTGCTAGATTGAGATTATGTAGAGTATTTTAGGACTCTTCTTTGCATATTATGAATTAAAGAAAAGACAGGACAGAGAAGCTATCTACACTCTTCTGAAAAAAAACAAACAACAACAGAATAAACAAGAAGAGAGGGGAGGGGAGAATTATTACCTCAGGATGTGTATACAAATGGCAATACTCAGGAGTCCTCAGTGACTGAACCTCTGGTAAGGATGGAAGGATACCTCAACTGCATCAATTAGCCAGAAATCTGAGTGTTTTTGTCTTTATAGTACTATCTTCTAGCATGTTACCTGGCAGTCTGTCAATAGTCACTTAATAAAAAATTGTTTTATATCTATTTTGTGTAACTAAGTGGCACAGAAGAGAAAGTGCTGGGCTTGGAGTCAGGAAGCAAGAGTTTGAATCCAACTAAGATACTTATTGTAACCCTGGACAAGTTACTCAGCCTCCATTTGCCTCAGTTTCTTCATTTGTAAAATGGACACAATAACACCCGTCTCTCAGGTTTGTTGTGAGGATCAAATAAGATAAAAACTATAAAGTGTTAAGCATAGTGACTGTCATATAGTAAACATCATATAAATGTCAGCTATTATTATTATATAGTGAGACTTAGTAAATACTCTGTAGGAATAAAAATGAATGAATACTAGTGTTATATATATATATTTACATATATAATTTAATAATAAAAAGAGAAGGAAAAGAAAAGGAAAAGGATTCTTTCAGTAAAATGATCAAAGCAAAGAGAGTAAAAAAACTCACACCTGCAATATTTTACCCCCCCCCCAAAAAAAAACCACAAGCTCCCAAAAAAGAGGTCGGTAGTGTGAGTCTCTGAAAAATTTATCTCCCAAACCCCTGTATGTCAACTGAGGACATAACTTAAAAGGATGCTGGGAATGTAGCTCAGGTGTGGCAATTTTTTCCACCTGCACAACTCTTATTGATTGACTCATTGTTTGAATTCCATGTCAATCATTATCATGCGTTATAGAGGCAGCTGGTGGCAAAATGGACAGAGTGATGGACATGGAGTCACAAAGATCTGAGTTCAGATCCAGCCTCAGACACTCATAAATAATAGCACCTACCTTGAAGCATCACTTCAGGATCAAATGACATATTTTTAAAGCGCTTAGCATAGTGCCAGGCATATAGTAGGCATTATACAAATATTTATTCCCTGCCCCATTCTTCTCTCCTCAGAAACTACTTTATTGTTCTTTTCCTAATTCAATTAAACAAGGATGTACTAAATGTTTCAGGTACAGGGGATATAAGCATAAAAAATGAAGATTAAATAGTCATTGCCTTCTAAGAGTCTACATCTTGTTTTTTAAAGCTCTTTTCTTCTTACCATCATTACTATCTTTGCACACTAATACTATCTCTAGTTTTCTCAGATGTGTTGCATTATCATTCATTCCTACTCCCTACTTTCCAAACTATAATAATGATATGTGTGCATAGAGTTTGGGCTAGGTCTGATGGTGCATCCATTCTATATACTAATGACCACAGAGAAGGCCAAAGAAGTGAAAACCACATAAGACATATCTGAATGAATTTCCAGTTCTGTCAAAGGCTATCTGTGATAGCAGGTTGGTGTGAGAGTCTTGTTGGTGGATGTGATACTTCAGATGAGTAGATTGAAGAAGCATATATTGAAAAATTTATATAAGACCTAATTTTCTGATTCTGTGTATTATTTCTTTAGTGCAGGAGAATATAAAGAACAACAGTGCCACATAGAGTTAGCTTTTAACAAATTTTATTGCTACTCAAAAAAAGAGAAGACTAGTTCTGAATAGTGATAGTCTTGGTATGTAACCTCCATGCCACATTAGATAGTATTCAGAAGGTCTGAGATTATGTCCACTACAATAAATGACTTCGAATCCCTCAGAGAACAAATTTACATACAGTTTAAGACAAAGAGCCAACATGATATAAATAGGGGACATGCCTGTTATCCATAAAGTGAATAAAGTGAGTCTTTCCTAAGTTGCCTAAAGAGTGAAGAATGAGAGGTTGGGACATAAGAAACTTGACTTTAATGGTACCACTTGTTGTGAGGAAGATTAGTTAGTAATTAATTAAGTATTAAGGTTGACCTAGCAGGAAGGGCTGGAGCATTCCAAGATGGAATGAAGGAGCAGGAAGCAGGGCTTGTGCCCTGAGAGAGACTCTATTAGTGGTTGGCACAAACTGTTGCTATCCCTGAGAGATCTCAGACCTGCTTCCTGTTTTCCCTGGGATCCTGAGTGGTGGTGGCATCTAGCAGGTGGGCAAGACCTGCAGAGCTGCACCAAGTGGAGGAGGGGTTTGGGATCTGGTGGACAGCATCTCAAGCACACTTTCTCTACTTGGGTACCTTGGACCACCTTGGCTTTTGGCATCCTGAGATCATCTGTGGATTACAGTGAGAAACCCTCAAAGCCACCCACAGGCACTTTAGCTGTGCTGGTCAAACCTGGCTGGAACCAAGTTTGAAGCAGGCCCAGAACAGCTCCTTTATGCCCAGCCTGGCCTAGGTCAATTAGTATTAGAGAAATTAAGTCCTCCCCCTTGTCCTGTGGTTTTGTCCATTAGGTTTTAGTGTAGAATTCCCTATCCCACCTTTATTTTAGTTGAACATAATTAAAACTGTTAAAACCTTTTACCTTGCCTGCTGGTTTGAAAGACTCTGGCCTAGTGGTGACAGTTGGCCAACAGCCATTTTTGTCAGTTAGGAGCAGCTTAGCTGTGTACTCTGGTCTCCCTATCCTGGTTGGTCCTCTCTCTCCTTCAACCCAATGTATGTACCCACAACCATTTAGATTATATTTTAACATCCCTGGTGCCCATCTATTTTTACACACTGCAGCAAGAGACTAAAGGGGGGGGGTATGCCCTGTATCTGGGTTTATTAATTTTGTTATCTATACATCCTAGAGGTAGGATATATCAGTCATACTGGTTTTCACCAGCTCACACTGAATAATTGTCTTCTTTGTATTTAATTCTAGTTCTATTCACTTGTTCATCTAGTGATTTTTAGATTTATACTTAATGAGTATCTTACCTGTGTCTAGTCCTGTATTTGGTGCAATGGGGCATCCTTGTCCTCAGGGACCCCACAAGTTCATGGCAGATAAAAACCTTACATAGATGAAACAGAATCTCAGTGCTGATATTGGGGAGTTAGAAGAAAATACTGGAGCTGACAGACTGTCATCTCTGACACTCTGCATCTTCTTATACAAAATAAAAATACTTAAGTCAACAGAGTACAGATAGAATCTCAGCTGAATGCTCCCAATATCCCCACCAAATAACTTTAAAATAGTGAATTTAATAAAATTCTTGAGTGATTGAACCAACAAAATGTAGGGGTAAGACATTTTTCCAAGCTAAGACAACTTAAGAGTTTGACAGAAAAGGTCTGTGACACCAGGGTGGGAGCTGTCCTAGAATGCATGTATGGCAGCACTAACAGCAGGCCCTGGAGGTGGCTGTAAGAACCTTGGCAGCTCTCAGCCCCAGAGACATTGGAGTTTGGACAACTTGTCAGAAAAAGATTACAAGGATCACTTAGCTGGCAATGAGTACAGGATCCTATTGCATTGTCCATGCATAGCTCTGGGCATAGAGGATTACTAGTGCTTGCAGTTGCAAGAGAGAAGAAACTGTGGTCACATTTTCAGGACAGAGAAGAATGCTTATGTTAGTTCACAAGAGAGCAAGTAACCTGATCACAGATCCAGAGCCCATATGAGTATTAGCATTCATGATTGTAGAGAAGAAATTAATACCCTTTACTGGGTAAAGACCAGAAAAGAGTCTAGGAAAATAGTGACCATATTGCTTCTTTGGATCACAATACCTTGGAAGCAAAAAAAAAAAAAAAAATCGAAGTCCCAGAATGAGCTCTGAAAACACCAGGACATAAAAACCTGGAACTTTGATAGTTACCCTCCCCACCTGGAAGCAGAGTCTAATTTTAACATAAAGTTAAAAGTCAAAAAAAAAAAGCTGGGGGAAAGGAGTGAACAAAGGAACAGATCATAAAAAACTATTATAATGACAGGGAAGATCAAGAAATTAATCCAGAAGAAGATAAAAATGTCAAAAGAACTGCAAGCAATGCCTTAAAGGAAGAAAAAAAGTGAATTTGTCACAAGCCAATCAAGAATTCCTGATAGATCTTTAAAAAGATTTTAACAATCAAATAAGAGATAGAAGAAAAATTAGGAAGAGAAATTAGTGATGCAAAAAAATATGAAGAGAGTCAATAGCTTGGTAAAATAAAAATACTGAAAAAACCCTTAGAATTAGCCAAATGCTAAGAGAGGTTCAAAAAATCACTTAAGAAAAGAACTTTCTAAAATTCAGGATTGGTCAAATGGAAAAAGAAGCTCAAAAACTCACTGAAAAAAATAATATTCTAAAAATTAAATTCAGGCAAGCAGAAGCTAATGTGACTCCATGAGACATTGAGAAACAAAAAAAAGTCACAAGAATTAAAAAAGGGAGAAATATCTCATTAGAAAAACAAATGACTTGGAAATAGATAAAAAAGAGATAATTTAATAGTTATTGGACAACCTGAAAGCCATCATAAATTAAAGAGCCTAGACATCATATTTCAAGAAATTATAAAGGAAAACTTCCTTGACATCTTAGCAACAAAGAATAAAATAGAAATCAAAAGAAGCCATTGATCATCTCCTGAAATTTTCGATTCGAAAATGGAAACTTGAGTTTCCATATGGGTCCTGGATCAGTGACTATGTTACTGACTCTCCTGGGATCAGAAGTGCTATGCCCCTTTCTCCCTAAGAACTGGAATCAGGGTCCCTGCTTCCTTGTTAACTACCATAGAACATTATGGACAAATTCAAAAGTTCACAGGTCAAGAGGAAAATATTACAAATAACTGGGGAGAGGAGGAATTCAAATATGATGGAGCCATTGTCAGAACACAAAAGATTTAGTGACTTCCACATTAAAGGAGCAAGACTTAGAATATGATATTCTGAAAGGCAAGAGAGCTAAGATTATGGTAAAAAATGACCTATCCAGCAAAATTAAGTGTAATACTTCTGGACAAAAAGAAATAGATATTTAATTAAATAGAGAACTTTCAAGCATTCTTTATGGAAAGACTAGAGATGAATACAAAATAGATATTTTAAACTCAAAATTCAAGAGAAATATAAAAAGACAATTTTTAAAGAAAATCATAACGGAATTTATATGGTTCAACTGCTTATATTTGTATATAGGAAGATACTACTTGTAACTTCTAAGAGTTTTATCATTATTATAGTAGTTAGGAGTATACTTAGAAGATATGAGTGATAGGTGATTATGATGGAATGATCTAAAAAAAAATTAAGGGGTGTGAAACAGGGATGCATTGGGAGAAAGGGGAAGGGAGAAGTACAATGGGGAAAATAACTTGCTTTAAAAAGGCATGCAAAGGGGGCAGCTCAGTGGATTGAGAGTCAGGCCTAGAGACGGGAGGTCCTAGCTGGCCTCAGACACTTCCCAGCTGTGTGACCCTGGGCAAGTCACTTGACCCTCATTGCCTACCCTTATCACTCTTCTGCTTTGGAGCCAATACACAGTATTGACTCCAAGATGGAAGGTAAGGGTTTAAAAAATAAAAAAATAAAAAATAAAAAGGCATGCAAAGAAAAGCTTTTAGAGTCAATTAGAAAAATGAAGGAATGGACAACTCCTGAACTTCACTCATGTGGGAATTAATTCAAAGACAAAATAACATATACACCCAGTTTGGTACAGAATTCTATATTATCCAACAGGAAAGTGGGAGAGTAAGGTATAAAAGAACATAAAAGGTAAGGATGATAGAAGGAGAGAAGATTAAGGATGGCAGCAATCAGAAGCAAAAAAGACATTTGTAGAGAGACAGGGTAAAAAAGAGAGAGGGAAGCATAAGCAGGAAAAAATAGGATACTGGGAAACTTCTTAATCATAGCTGTGAATGTGAATATAATGAAATCACCCATAAAATGCAACTAGATAGCTAAGTGGATTGAAACAAGAATTCAACACTATGTTGTTTACAAGAAACATTTTTGAAATAGAAAGACACACACAGAATAAAAATAAGGGATTAGTGTAGAATTATAAAGCTAACTGATGCAAAAAAGGCAGAGAACAATCATGATCTCAGAAAAAGCCAAAGCAAAATAGACCTAATTAAAAAGAGAAGAGCTTCGTGACTATATTGTGCTAAAAGATACCATAGAGAGGGCAGCTGGCTGACTCAGTGGATTGAGAGCCAGGCCTAGCGACAAGAGGTCCTGGGTTCAAATCTGGCCTCGGACACTTCCTGGCTGTGTAACCCTGGGCAAGTCATTTAACCTCCATTGCCTAGCCCTTACCACTTTTTTGCCTTAGAACCAAAACACAGTATTGATTCCAAGACAGAAGGTAAGGGTTAAAAAAATGTACCATAGACAATGAAGTAATACCAATACTAAACATATAGGCACCATCTGTTAAAGCATTTAAATTCTTAAAGAAAAGGTTAAATTAATACTAATAGACAGTAATATCATAGAAGAAATGGACAATAAAAGTATACCAATGGAGGAACTCAATTTTCCCTTCTCAGAAGTAGATAAATCTAACCATAAAATAAACAAGAAAAGGGGCATCTAGGTGGCTCAATGTATAGAGTGCCAGGCCTGGAGTTGGTAGACCTTAGATAAAAATCTGGCCTCAGACACTTTCTAGCTGTGTGATGCAAAGTAAGTCACTTAATCGCAATTGCCTAGTCCTTGTCTCTCTTTTACTTTGAAAATGATAGTTGTGTTGATTTTTAATTAATTAATTAATTGAAACTGTTTTTCCGTGGTTACATGATTCATGGTTTTTCCCTCCCCTCCTCACACCCCCCTCCTGGAGCCAATGATCAATTCTACTGGCTATTACATGTGTCATTAATCAAGACCTGTTTCCACATTGTTCATGTGCTTATTGATAGTTTTGATTTCTTTATCTGAAAATTGCCTATTCATATCCCTTGCCCATTTATCAATTGGAGAATGGCTTGATTTTTTTAAACAATTGATTTAACTCCTTATGAATTTGAGTAATTAGACCTTTGTCAGCGGTTTTTGTTATAAAGATTTTCCCCCAATTTGTTACTTCCTTTCTAATTTTGATTTCATTGCTTTTGTTTGTACAAAACCTTTTTAATTTAATACAATCAAAATTATTTATTTTACATTTTGTAATAATTTCTAACTCTTGCTTGGTCTTGAAATCTTTCCTTTCCCATAGATGTGACAGGTAAACTATTCTATGTTCACCTAATTTACTTATAGTTTCCTTCTTTATATTCCGGTCATTCACTCATTCTGAATTTATCTTGGTGTAGGGTGTGAAATGTTGATCTAAAACTAATCTCTCCCATATTGTTTTCCAATTTTCCCAGCAGTTTTTATCAAATAGTGGATTTTGTCTCAAAAGCTGGGCTCTTTGGGTTTATCATACACTGTCTTGCTAAGATTATTTACTCCAAGTCTATTTCACTGATCCTCCCTTCTGCCTCTTAACCAGTACCAAATTGATTTGATGACCACTGCTTAATAGTATAGTTTAATATCTGGTACTGCTAGGCTCCCCTTCTTCAAATTTTTTTTCATTAAGTTATATTGATATTAAGACAGAAGGTAAGAGGGTTTTTTATCTAAAAAATTAAATAAATAAGAAAAAGTTAAGAGAATGAATAGAATGTTAGAAAAGTTAGCCAAGATGTCCCTCTGGATCAAACTGAATGGGAATAGAAAGGAGTATACATTTTCTGAGTAATACATGGCACCTTCACAAAAATTGATCCTTTATTATGGCATAACAATCTCACAAACAAATGGAGAAAAGCAGAAATATTGAATACATCCTTTTCTGACCATATGCAATAAAATTACAAACAATAAAGGGCTGTGGAAACATATTAAAAATTAATTTGAAACTAAATTGCTAATCCTAAAGAATGAGTGGTCAAGGTATGTTAGGTGCAGTATGGTGCTTCTGTTTTTAGGCCTGATAAAGAAATGGCCCAAGGTACTCAGATGGCACGAGGACCTAACTGAATAAGGATGGGAAGCCTAGGTGAAAGATTGATAATGAACACCAGGTCCCACCAATATTTATTACTCAATCAAGCACAAGTCCCACCTACACTGCCCAAGCTTAAGTGAGCTAACTCACACACAGCTTCTCCAGCTATTTGGCTTGGGGTTGGGTAATGAATAAATGATCAGGTTGAGTTATTATTATAGTTATTAATTATATATTTAATATAGTATGTATTGTTTATGTTGTTAATGTATAATATTAATTTAATTAATATTATAATATATTAATTTAATTAATATTATAATATATTATAATATTATATATATTATATAATATATAATATTATAATATATATTAATGAGGTTGGATTAATACAGTTGACTACGGATTAGCTAAAGTATCTCCTTCCCTTTTGAGTGCAGAACTATTTACTGATCTTTGAATAACAACAGTCTTCTCCTGAATGAGTTCAAGGGTTTAATTGTAATAACTCAAGAGGTAGGATCAAAGATATGGAAGATGGTGTGGAGGTGGCTATGCTAGTTTACAAGTACTAAAGTTAATTAATCAGTTGTTGATCAGATTGGCAGCTGGCTGGAGAAATCCCTTCTCCCTCTCAGGCCCTGGTCAGGCCCAGCCTCGGCCTTGACCAGGTGGAGTGAGGCTTTATGAGATTCTTTTTGATAACTAGATGTTGATGTATGTCTCTTAGCCCTATTTAGCAACTGTTGAATTGATACTCAAGGCAATAGGATACAGGTGCTAGTGCAGGTCTACAGGCCTACCCACCCACCACCTGGGACCCTGTTCTGAAGAGTGAGACCCTGAAAGGCTCAGCCCCTGGGTTTTTATAGAGGTGGCAGCAACTGTTTTTTGCCCCTGGTTCATGCCATCTGGGTAAATTCTAAATTCTGTAACTGCCAGTTGTCACTCAAGTTGATCTCCATCTTCTTCCCAGAGGTTGCTAAAATAAGTATAAATCATAAAAAGAATCAATAATTTCATTAAAAAAAACAACAAAAAATATCAAAATGTGTAGAATACTCCCAAAGGAGTATTTAAGGGAAAAGTTTTTATCTTTAATGCTTATATCAACAAAATAAAGAAAGGGAAGATCAATTGATTGAGTGTACAATTTTATAAAGAAAAATAGGGGAAAGATGTTTAATATTCAATTAAACATGAAATGGAAATCTTGAAAATCAAATGAGAGACAATCAAATGAAAATCAAAAGAGAGAGAAATGAAACTGTAAATTGCCCAGATTAAAGATAGAGGAAATAGAATACTTTACTTGAATAACCCTCTTAGAAAAATAAATTGAATGAGCCATCAGTAGGCTCCCTAAGAAAAAATCTCCAGAAAAAGGTTGATTCATAAATGAATTCTATCAATGAATGATAAATCCCAATACTATGAAAATATTTTAAAATTAGGCAAAAAAGGAATCTTGACAAATCCCTTTTACAACACTAACATAGTGCTGAAGCCTAAACCACGAAGAGCAGAAGAGCAAAAACATGGAAAGAAAACAATAGAAGAATATCCCTAAAGAATATTGATACAAAAATGTTAAATAAAATACCAGTAAGGAGACTAAAGCAATATTTCAAAAGGTCCTACATTATGACCAGGTGGGATTTACACCAGAAATGCAGGGCTGGTTCAATATTAGGAAAACTATGAATATAATTAGCCATATCAATAACAAACATGGTGAAAATCATATGATTATTTCAATAAATATGGGGAAAGTTTTTACAAAATACAATACTCCTATTTAAAAAATAAAAACACTAGAAAGCATAAATGAATATTTCCTTAAAATGATAAGTAAGATCTATCTAAAACTATCAGTAAATATTATCTGTAATTGGAATAAGATAGAATCCTTCCCATTAAGATGAAGAATGAAGATAGGATATCAATATCAATGCTATTATTTAATATTTTACTAGAAATGCGAGTGATAGCAGTAAGAGCAGAAAAAATGGAAGGAATTAGAATACATGATTAAGAAACAAAACTATCACTCTTTGTAGATGATATGATGACATACTTCACAAGAATCCTAGAGAATCAATTAAAAATTAATTAAAACAACATCTTTAGCAAAGTTTGCAGGATGTAAGTAAAGTAAGCCCACATAATCATCGACATTTCTATATTTTACCACTAAAGTCCAGAAGCAAGAGAGAGAAAGAAAAATTTCATTTAAAATGACTGCTGAAAGTATAACATATTTGGGAGTCTACCTGCCAAGGCAAACTAAGGAACTATATGAACATAATTATAAAACATTTTCCCACAAATAAAGACATTAAAATAATTGGAAAAAATATTAAATTCTCATGGTTAAATAGAATAGAAATGCCAGTATAATAGAATAGATTAGAAAAAAACAAATTTACCTTAATTAATTTACTTTTTCATTGTCAGACAAAACTACCAAAAGTTATTTTATAGAACTAGAAAAAATAATTATATGAATCATTTAGAAAAACAAATCAGTGCACAACTCCAACAATGCCATTAATGTCCCAGTTTTGCCACATCCCCTCCAGCATTCATTACTCTCTCCTTCTTTCATTTTAGACAATCTGCTAGGTGTGAGGTGATACCTCAGAGTTATTTTGATTTGCATGTCTCTATTAGAGATTTAGAACACTTTCTCATGTACTTATTGATACTTTTGATTTCTTTATCTGAAAATTGCCTATTCATGTCTCTAATAATTAGAGACATGCAAATCAAAACAACTCTGAGGTATCACCTCACACCTAGCAGATTGGCTAAAATGAAAGAAGGGGAGAGTAATGAATTCTGGAGGGGATGTGGCAAAATTGGGACATTAATGCATTGCTGGTGGAGTTGTGAACTGATCCAACCATTCTGGCTGGCAATTTGGAACTATGCTCAAAGGGCTATAAAAAACTGCCTGCCCTTTGATCCAGCCATACCATTGTTGGTGTAAAAGGAATAATAAACTGGAGGAATTCCATGTGAACTGGAAAGACCTCCAGGAATTGATGCAGAGCGAAAGGAGCAGAGCCAGAAAAACACTGTACACAGAGACTAATATACTATGGTAAAATCAAATGCAATGGACTTCTGTACTAGCAGCAATGCAATAACACAGGACAGCTATGAGGGATTTATGGTAAAGAATGCTACCCACATTCAAAGGAAGGAGTGCAGGAGAGGAAACATATAAGAAAAATAACTGCTTGAACGCATGGGTTGGGGTGGACATGATTGGGGATGTAGACTCGAAACTACCACACCAATGCAACTATCAACAACTTGGAAATAGGTCTTGATCAATGACACATGATAAAACCAGTGGAAATGTGCATCAGCCATAGGTGTGGGATGCGCAGGGGGGGGGGGGTGAAGGGGAAAGTAGGAGCATGAATCATGTAACCATGTTAAAAAAGAATATTAATAAATGTTTTAAAAAAATCATTCCCCCATTGATAAAGTCACAGGATATGTACAGATAGTTTTCAAAAGAAGAAATTAAAGCTCTGTATAAAGTAATATAAAAAAAGTTATAAATCACTATTGTTTAAGTAAAAGCAAATTAAAACAACTCTGAGGTATCACCTTATACCTATCAGATTGACTAACATGGCACAAAAGGAAAATGACAAATTTTTGAGTAATGGTGGAAAAATTGGGACACGAATGCACACATGGTGGAGTTATGAAACTGGTCCAATTATTCTGGAGAACTATTTGGAACTATGCCCAATGGACTTAAAAAATGCGCATAACTTTTGATACAATAATAAATCACTATTAGATTTGTATCAGAAAGAGATCAAAGAAAAAGGAAAAAAGACTTGTATGTACAAAAATATTTGTAGTTGCTCTTTTTGTGGTGGCAAAGTATTAGAAATTGAGTGAATGACCATGGGTTTATGAATAGGTGAACATGTTGTGGTTTGTGATTTAGATGGAATTCTATTGTGCTAGAAGAAATGATATGAATATGGAGGTTTCAATAAAACCTGGAAAGACTAATGTGAATTGATACAAAGTAAGCAAAATCACGAGAATACACAATAACAGCAATATTGTATTATAGTCATTACTTCCATAGAAGCTGTAATGAAGGTTGTCTCTGGGGTAGGGTGCCAGGTGAGGTGACCCTTTAGGGGGTATCTTGGAGCAGGGGGACAGTAGTGTCACATCCAGTAGAAGACCTTGAGGCAAGGTGTGTGAACATTATTCTCTACAAGAAAAAAGATGAGCCCCTCTCTTGGGGAAGCTAACTCCCTGTTTGAATGTGTTTAGCTCCAGGGAGATCCAAATCATAATCCTTTCCTCATGGGATCACAGATTGGTTATAAGTCCTCCCTTCTTTATCCTAATTACATACAAACCTCATCTAGTCACCTGCCAAACATCTCAAGAACTCTATCTCAGAAAAAGGATTCCAAACTGCTCATCACAAGGCTGGTGAGTCTGCTCCAAAAGAAGGATTGGGTTATGCTTGGAGCCAACATTGAGGGTTCAAGGTGGAGACAAGTAACTAGATGAGGAATCTGGGGGTGGATAGGAAGGAACAATAAGGCTGGGCAAGAATATAAGGATAGATAAGTGTATAAGAGTATGAGTGAGGGTTCTCATATTTTTTATGTGTTTCCATACACATAGATTATCGTGCAATTCTTGGGCTTGGTTTTTAGCTGCTCTACCTACTACTATCCAAGATTTCCCTCATTTCTAAGAGCTACTACTATCCCACCTCCAATTAAGAAGACTATGTCAGATATCTTTGCTGGTCAACCCATTTATCTTTGAGTTTCTGAAACAAACACAGACTCTTACATGTTTATCACTCTTATTTTAAATTACTTCTCTCAAAATAGTTATGGTCATCAGTACTTATTGACTTCTTGTTTTATTGCCTCATAAGATCACATAAGATTATAGGATTTAGGGGCAGCTGGGTGACTCAGTGGATTAAGAGTCAGGCCCAGAGATGGGAGATCCTAGGTTCAAATCTGGCCTCAGATACTTCTTAGCTCTGTGACCCAGGGTAACTCACTTAACCCCCATTGTCTAGCCCTTACCACTCTTCTGGCGTAGAATCAACACTCAGTATTGATTCTAAGATGGAAGATAAGAGTTTTTAAAAAAGATTATATGACTTAAAACTAAAAAAGACTTTAGAACTCATAAAGGCCAACACCTTAAGTTGAAAAAAAATTCTTGGGTCCCAGAAGTGATAGGAATTACTAGGTAGGGGACGGGTATTGGATATTTAATTTCATTAGCCTAGAGAATTCCAAAATGAAGAAACTCCATCTCCTAAAGGAAAAAGCATCTTTGCTATCATTTAGAGCCTTCAGGGAGGTGCTGATGGCGCTGAGATTTGAAGTGACTCAAGCAAGGTCAAAAAGCTAGTAAGTATCAGAGCTAAGACTTGATCTAAAGCCTCAATGATTAGGAACCCATCTCTGTACCTACTATACCTTTGTTCCTATCTACTTTGGCATACTGCTCTAAGCAGATATACAAAATAATATAAGGAATAGCAAGCATACATTGGAATACAGTTGTAGGTAGTTGGCAAGAATTGGCAAAAAAAAAAAAGGTAGTAGTAAAAAAAAAAAGTACTGTCTTTTGTACTCAAAGGAGACCAAAATGACATCATTATCTCAGAGTCAGTGTATACTATGTGTGATTCTGGCTCATCAGATCATTATGGACTGAGAAGGCTTCACCACAGGTTGAGCATAAATAGCCCAGAGTAGCATTTGTTTCTAAATTTGCACATCTCACATTCTGGGGAGCTATTGCAATTCTGCTTTGCTCATAGAGCACAATGCCTGCCTTGATGCAGGTTCACTGTGCTAGACAGTTCTCTGCCAGTGTCTCCCAAGTCTCACAATTGATCCCAAAGTTCTTCAGAGAGACTGTTAGTGAGGCGTTGAATGACTACATTGAAATATAAGATAATAAGGAAAGGATTCCCCTGGCAGATGGCTCCTGAGCTGAACCTTAAAGGAAGCTAGAGATTCTAAGAGTGGAACCAAAAAAAAGAAGCATATTGCAGATATGGATGAGGAAGCAAAGTGGTGTGGTGGAGGGGCCTGCATTCTGGAAGATTCAATTCTGGAAGATTTGATTCTGGAAGAATTAAATTCAAATCTAGCCTCAGACAGTTAATAGGTTTTTGACCCCAGGCAAATCACTTAACCTCTACCAGCCTCAATTGTTTATTCAACCATAAAATGGATATATTAATAGAACATGTCTCCTAGGGTTGTTGAGAGGATCAAATGAAATAATATTTACCAATTGTAATGCAGGATTTATGCAAGACCTCTTGCATTTGCAAAATTACCTCAGGCAATCCTGTCAGTTAGGAGAATGGAACTTTGGCCCAGCAGGTGCCAGTCCCAAGACCTGACAGTTTGAGCTGGGACTATAAACATCCCTGCTGAACCAACCTAGGGGTTCTGATTTCCTTGACCTCACCCAGACACCCAGCTACCCCCTGGACTTCCCCTTGGGGACCCCGGGAGGTTGAAGGGAGGTTGAAGGGAGGTTGAAGGGAGGTTGGGTTGTGGAACGTGGGCAGGAAATTAGATTAGGTCAGCCTAGCAACAGGGACACCCCTAAACTAATTCATCAACTATAACTGGCTAGTTGGTGGATCATGTAACATCAGGGCAGTGAAAATTATCTCTGGCTGAGGGGCTGGTTCCCTCAGCCTGATCTTACCTTCTAGCTCCATTGCCAATTCTGGCCAGTCACCCTTAGCAACAGCTTCTCCAGACCCTAAACCCTCTTTCCTCAGTTTTCCTTTCTGTGTTTAAATAAACCCTTAGCCTGAAACTGTGAGGTGTATTTATTTATAACATCATCCTGGCCTAAGGGGCTGAGGAGAGGAGAGAATAGCAACCATTTGACTCCAATGGAAGTACTGGGCAGGCATCCATTTTGTTCAGGAAGTGTGTGAGTTTCACTTCCTGTTGAGTACTGCTTTCACTCTAGCAGGGAGGGGCTCCTCTTTATCCACCTTAAAGGAGCCTACAGAGAGCAGGGAGCCTGACTGGGCATCACAGGCTACACATCCTTGGCAGTCTCAAATCACCAGCTACAAATAGTTATAGGCTCCCTGGCCAGGTGACTCACTTGTACCACCAGCTCCCCTGTTATCAGCCACTTTGCCCCCTTATTACACATGTTTAGCACAAGGCATGGAACAAAGTAGGTTCTTAATAAATGCTTGTTTTCCTTCATTTGGGAAATGCAAATAGGACACTTTGGCAGGTATGTAGAGATTGCATGAAGGGGAATGGGTGAAAGAAACTCAAAAAGAAGACTGGAGACAGATGGAAAAGGTTTTTAAATCACAGGCTGAGAAGTTTGTAATAGAGAGGCAATAAGGAGCAGCAAACATTTCTCCAAGAAGAGGGAGGCCAATCTCATGGTCAAAGGTGGGCTTTGTCTTCCATTAAATGAGAGACCTCTTAGACAATGTGTCATTGGACAGAATTTTATTCATATTCTCAGTGGCTTTCTTCAAATGTTTTGATCAACAAACAAATAGCTTCCTAACATTTCCCGTGTCCCCTAATCATGCAGCCACCACAACTCTGCTTATAGTTCTTTCCCTCACACACAATTTACTCCAAAGGAAAGTATTATATTGGATTTTCCCATAACTGTTGAAGAAAGTACCATTAAGGAATGCTTATAGTTTGTAATGCAGGGAAGTTCAGATGATAAGCACAGAAGCAAACACAATTGTTTTAAAAACCTGTATTGCTACTCACAAGAGAACTAGGAGAACAGCTAGCTAGCTGGAACAAAGCCATGGCTCCCATACTTTCAATGGACAGCACAGTAGGGTGTAGAGTAGGAAGGCATTGGAGAGAGAGGAGCAGTTGTCCATGCTCTAGTCAAAGGTCTAACACTCTTTCCACCTCATAATTATACAACATTGGGGACATAGAGCCAGCATGATACCAATGGGAGACTGTCCCATTAAGCCCTGGGAACTGAGGATATGTTCTAAATTATCAAATAATGAGTTGAAAAATGATGTTTCACAGATGACATTCTGCGAAAGGGACTAAGCCTTAAACAATGCAGGGAATATTCTTTGACATTCATGATCACTAAAGAGATGAACTTCTCCATCCACTCAGTTTTACTGTGGTGCCTATTTGAAAAAAACAATTTTTCCAATATAGTTGATCTACTGGGGGGAAGAGAATAAGCATTTATATAATGCCTACTATGTGCCTTGCTCTGTGCTAAGCACTTCATACAAATATTTAATTTTACCTTTACAACAACCCTATGACATAGCTGCTGTTATTACCCCAATTTTATAGTTGAGGAAACTGAGGTTAAATGACTTGTCTAGGGTTCCAGAGCCAGTAAGAACCTGAAGCTAGATGTAAACTTGAGTCTTCTTGATTTCAGAGGCAACTAGGTAGCACAATGGATAGAGCACTGGGCTTGGAATTAGGAAGATTCATCTTCATTAGTTCAAATCTAGCTCCAGCATTTACCAGTTGTGTTACCTTAGACAAGCCACTTAAACCTGCTGTACTCAGTTCCTCATCTTTAAAATGAGCTGTAGAATGAAATGGAAAGGACTCCATTATCTTTGCCAGGAAAACTCCAAATAGGGTCATGAAGAGTCAGACATGACTGAAATGACTGAACAACAACTTCCTGAGTTTACGCTCAGCACTATACACCAGACTCCTGAAGGAGAGCAGAATGGCTAGCCTCTGCCCTCAACCTCCTGCTTTCTCTTCCTGGCAGGAATCAAAATATGCCTTGGTGAAGTTGAAGGGGAAAAGATCAGAGATAAGTATTTCTTTTCTCTAAGTCAAATCTATATATATATAGTCTACAAGGGCAAAACATGACACACCAACCACCACTGTTCGTGTGTATTTCTTATCAATTTAACATGTATAAAACAGCATTTCTACTAGCTTCATTTCTTTTTAATTGGTAACTGACAAAGTTTTTTTGAGTGCTTTGCTTCTAACCCCATCTTCTCCAGAAGCCCTATGGTTTTTATTCTAAGATTTTATATAAAATAATGATATTTTTTAGAATATGTGTCTCATGATAGCAGTCTGTGCCAAGAAAAAAAAAGTTGAATCATGATTCATATTGTCCATATGGGGTCATGCAACAGCCAATTAAGTTCAACTATCAATATGTATATGAAAGGTACCATGCTGAGGATTACTAGTAGAGGAATATTGTATTGAATTGCATTTAGAAAATGGCTCCAAATCGCAAATGTTTATTTAGCTGTGTGACTGTGGGTAAGTCACTGATATGTCTGTCTGCCTTCGTTTCCTCTTCTGCCCAGGTTGTTGTGAGGATAAAATGAGATAATATTTGAAAAGAACTTTACAAAACAAACTGCTATGTTAAATACTATTTCTTATTGCCAATTACAAAACTTGGAATGCATCTCATATTAATTAATCACCTAACAGTAAATCCCTACCATAGTTTATTAAAGAAAATATATATATATATATGCATATATATATATATATATAAAGAATCACAGTAATATTCTTGTTATACACTTTTTTTTAAACCCTTGTACTTTGGTGTATTGTCTCATAGGTGGAAGATTGGTAAGGGTGGGCAATGGGAGTCAAGTGACTTGCCCAGGGTCACACAGCTGGGAAGTGGCTGAGGCCGGGTTTGAACCTAGGACCTTCTGTCTCTAGGCCTGACTCTCACTCCACTGAGCTACCCAGCTGCCCTTGTTATACACTTTTAATACCACTCCATGAATCTCATTCCCACTCCTACCACCCCATCTCCAGGGTTTAAATAAGCACGGTGTTATTGTTATAATTTCTTAACAACATAACCAATAATAAAACAAGGTAATAAATGAAGCTTTACAGTGTGTCAGCGATAAGAAAGATTAAAGCCAAACTCACTTTTAGCTATTACTACAACTACTAATTTCTTAATTCTGGAAACACATTCCCACCATTTATTTCTATTGATATATTCATTAAAATTTGTTCTTTAGTATTGTTATTGTTTTTCAAGGTGGGGTAAGATACAATTCTCTGAGGACATAAGTTCTTTTAGGCCTATTCTTTGTTATTCTTTCTTCAGCAGACAAAGTAAAGTTACACCAAAATGATGGTTAAGCACCCAAACTACTCATAGACTCTATGTAGAATGAGAAATAAACTATCACTGTCTAAACTTTCCATTTCCTCTTAAAGAAACAGAAAAAATATCTATAGCATTTGTGAGAGAGACTATAAAAGCAGTTGTTACAGAATCATTAAGAATTATCATTAGGAATATCACATTTATTTTTTCATGCCACACAAATCATTAATGCATCCTGGAATAGACGCCATAGGACCAAATATAATCACTTTAAGATAAAGGATTACTTAATTTTGCTCTTTACATCCCAAGTACCAATAAGTACCTAGCTCATAATAGGCACTAAATAAATTCCTGTGTATTTTTTTTATTCTCTTGAGAATTGAGGTATACGAGGTTAGTTTGTGGGCTGCCCTAGCAATTCATTGTGAGATATATCTTGAATATTATGAATTTGTCCCAAGCATATCTAAGTTTCCTTACGTTTTCCCCTTGTAGAAGAATATTTCTTAATATTTAGGTCTAGATTAGTGATTTCATCAGACTTTAGAATTGCCAGTGTGGAAACTCCTTCTACTGATGCAAATTTACTACTTGCCTCTCACTTTTATTAGTTTGGGAAGCACTGATCTACTAAGTGACTTGGCCATGGTCAAATATGACAGAAAGAACCCCAACTGATTTTCCTGATTTCAAGGCCAGACTATTATCCACAATACCAGTGATGGGCAAACTATAGCCAGTGGACCAGATGTGGCCCCCTAAAATGTTCTATCCCACCATGACATTATTCCTAATCTGATGAATATAATGAGTAGGATACAATACAATGAAACTTCAAAAGAGTTGCCTTAGAAACAGACTGACAGATGGCAGCAGCAAAAACAAAAATGAAGATAAAAGATAGTTAACACTTTCACCTATTGCCAGGCAAAGCAGAAAACTTCTTTGATCAGGCTGGGGCTGCCTTTTTTTCTACACTTCGAAGATTACACATATGGTTGGCATGGAATTTCATTTTCAACATGCATCTTTTCTTGGAGATAATGAATAAGTAACACATTAGCTTTGTTACTAACAACTTTTCATTCTCCAGTAACTTTCAATATTTTTCAAAAGTGTGTTTGACATGTTTCCTAGGCAATGGGGTTAACAAAACAGTTCAGTGGGGTGGGACGTAACAGTCTTTTCAAGGAACAACTTCTCTATATAATATTGTCCTAATAAGTTAACATACCTAATCAGGGAAGCTTGTCATTTCTGGTTTCCCATTATGTAAGCTTCTGGGAATGGAAAATCTAAGTACAGCTATGATGGGGGTTTAAAAGGTTTTATACCTAAGAAGGTCCGTCTATGACATCTTATCCAATTAGATGCAAAGGGATCCTTAGTAGATTGGGGTATCTGTTTCAACTCTGCAGGCATATGATTTTCATTTCTGAAATTTTTCATAACCAAAGAGAGTCTTTAGCATTCAATCACTATCTGCTAGGTTGTCAGGAAGGGACTTTAGGGGCATTTCCATATTAATTATATGTAAAGGTGGGATTTTCCTGGGAATCTATAAATGTTCTAGTAACAGCCTTTACTGTTCTTGTGTATTTCCCTGAGGCTGAGTAGGGAGATTGATTATAAAAATTTCAATAATGTTATTATTACTAATATTATATAAATAATATAAATAAAATAATATAATAATATGATAATAATAAATTTTAGTAAGAAAGGAGTCACATAGGGGAGTCTGAGTGGGTGTTTCTATCCTTCCTGAGGGCTGCTTTGCAGTCTTCTGACCCCATCTGTGACCATGTCAGACAGGGTGGGTTTGATAACCCCCAGCAATTATTCATGAGGTAACCTTTTCTTTTTTCCTACAGGATATTAATTGCAAAGGAGAAATTGGGCAAGGTCTCTTCATAGGGATGGAGAGTCTGTCTCTGAAGAGCAAAATTCCAAGCCTCCACTAAAATGCTTCCTTTCAATGATACTGAATTCCACCCCATCTCTTTCTTGCTACTGGGCATTCCAGGGCTGGAACATTTCCACATCTGGATTGGCTTCCCTTTCTGTTTTGCTTATCTAATTGCTATCATGGGTAATGTGACTATCCTGTTAGTGATTAAGAGTGAACATAGCCTTCACCAACCCATGTTCTATTTCCTAGCCATGTTAGCTACCATTGACTTGGGTCTATCAACAGCCACCATCCCCAAGATGTTGGGCATATTCTGGTTCAGTCTAAAAGAGATCATTTTTGGAAGCTGCCTCACACAGATGTTCTTCATCCATATGTTCACATGCATGGAGACCATTGTTCTTGTGGCTATGGCCTTTGATCGGTATGTGGCCATCTGCCTCCCACTTCAATACAGCAGGATCCTGACAAATAAGATTATTGGCATTATAGCAGGGTTAGCTGTTTTGAGGAGTTTCTTAATGGTGGCTCCATTAGTGTTTCTTGTCCTGCGCCTGCCTTTCTGTGGGCATTACATCATTCCTCATACATACTGTGAACACATGGGCATTGCCCGATTGGCCTGTGCAAGTATCAGAGTCAACATCCTGTTTGGATTGGGGAATATTTCTATCATATTATTGGATGTGATCTTGATTGCAATATCTTATACTTGTATCCTCCAGGCTGTCTTCAGACTCCCTTCCTGGGATGCTCGATTCAAAGCCCTCAATACCTGTGGTTCTCATATCTGTGTCATCTTAGCTTTCTACTTCCCAGCACTTTTTTCCTTCCTTACCCATCGCTTTGGCAAGAATATTCCTCAGTACATTCATATATTCTTGGCCAATCTGTATGTAGTTATACCCCCTACCCTCAACCCTATAATCTATGGGGTCAGAACCAAACAGATTCGAGAAAGAGTATTTAGAATTTTCAGGAAAGAATCATTATGAATCAGGAAACCAGAAGATTAAGGACTTCTTATCTTTTCCTGTCTGATTTCACTCTTTTAGAGTCCTCCCCTCTGAGATTTACCTTTATAGCATTATTAAATCAATAGTCCTAATATCAAATTTAATATATAACTAGTTTCTTAAAATTTTTAGTAGTCCTCTATTTCAATAAATCTGTTCTTCTCCACCAAGTTTACTTAACTAATTTTATTTTCTCAATAAAAAACATATTATACTCTGATGAGGTCCTTTGTTTTTGGACTGAGTAATAAAAGATAAAGTATTTTAAATATATTTTTCCAATAGCAAAAATCTGTCTTATTTTCTACTTGTCCATCATTAGAGGAAAAACAAAATAAAAAGTGAAAAGCAGCCAAGTATTTGTAATGAATATACATAAAACTAATTGTTGGGTTGTTCATGTCCAAAAAATGGCTTAGTCTGGACTCTGAATTCATTTTTTTCTCTCTCAAGGAATGGAATCATTCTTCATCATCTGTCTCCTAGTATCATGAGTAATCATCTTAAAAATCAATGTCTTTGAGTTTTTTAAAGTTGTTTGTCTTTATAATAATGTTTTTAAAATATAAATTGTTTCTCAAGTTCTGCTCACCTCATTCTACATTTAATCATGTCTTCCTAAGTTTTTCTTAAACTCTCATTTTCATTGTTTTTTGCATTCCAATATTTTTCCATCATATTCAATTACCATAAATTGTGCAGTCATTCCCCACTGATAGATCCACCTTGGTTGCCAAATTTCTTTCATTACAAAAATAGTGGATGGATATATATTTGTATGTGTAGGGTTTTTTTTGCTTGTTTCCATAACTTCAGAATATAGACATGTTAGTGAATTGCTAGCTCAAAATTTATACAACTTAGAAACTTTTGAATGAGTTCCAAATTGCTTCCTGGAATGGCTAGACTAATTTATAGCTTCACCAGTAGCACAAATATAGATTGATCATTATTATCTGATAATATCCTAATTATCAATCTATTTCTTCTCCTAAATTCTCTATTTCTGTTCTTTCAACAAAGTTTTAGAGACATCTTCTTTCTCCATCTTCTTCTTCTCATCTAATCAGTTGTGAAGTTCTGTGCTATCCCTTCAGCATATTTCAGGTCTGTGCTTCCTAACACCACCATTTGAATTGCTCCTGCTAGTCTCTTCAGATTTATCATATTCCTTCTTGAAGAGATTACTGTAGTAACACATACACACTTCCTGCATCTGTCTTACTTTTCTTCAACCTAAATATGATTTCAATTTTAAGGTAATCTTTTAAATATACTGCTGTGATTATGCCTTTTCTCTATTCAAAAAATTAACTGGGTCCTAATTTCCTTACAAATATGAGACAAAATTCAATTGGTGCTTAATATGTACTTAAATATTTGCTTAACCTTGTAGCCATCCAACTGGGCTACCATATGTTCACTATTTTCAATCTACTTATTCCTTTCTATATACTTTTGTTCATGATGTATTACATGCCTCAAGTGGATTCTTTCCCATCCTATCTCAATCTCTTGATGTCCTTTTTGAAGACCCAATTATAAGATTCTATGATTTGGGAAAATGTTCATGTTCCCAAAATGGAATATAGTTTTGTTGAGGGAATGGATTAATTTATTATCATCTTCATATACCTAATATATAGTTTGATAACTTGCACTTAGTAGATGATTCATAAATATTTGTTTATTTCATTGCATTATTTACTTAGTCAATAAATGAATTTTTAAATTAAAATAAAATGTTATAGTCATCAATGTCAATCATAAAAAAAAATTCAGGATCCTCATATCAGAGTAGTGAGGGATATGAAAAGGTATAAAAATCAATGTGTAAGTGTGTACAATAACCTCTTCTAAAACAGGCTTAAAATTGTCATTCAAACTTCTCTGGATGCCTAGAATGACAGGGAATTCATCATCTCCTGATGAATCCCTTTCTACCTTTGAATGTTTTCAATTTGTATGAATTTTTTTCATATGTAAGATATTACTCCTTTAATATATTAGTAGTTTGACTGATGAAAGAAACAGAAAATGAAATTTGAGAAAAGAAAATGAATTTTTTTGCAAAGGAAAGTTAAATTATGAAGGAAATGGGATGTTGAGTCTTAAGGGTAAAGCATTTAGTTGCAAATGTAGAGAGACAAAATATGTTTTGCCTAAGAAAAACTGATGAAATCCACATGTGAAGAAACATGTTTTTCTATTAAAATGTGAGGATAGACAGTAAGAGAACAAAATATAGAAAAGAGAGAAGCTCTTCAAAGACAAAAATGTGAATGTGGCTGCTGGAGAATGGACCTCCCTCTATTCATTTTCATGTAAAATAATTTTTAGTTATTGATGCAAAATTTAAAAAAATATATATTAGCAAGGAGAAAACAGCAATATGTCAAAAAGATTATATACTTTGGCCAGGTTAAATTTATGCAAGGAATTCAGGGTTGGCTCAATATTAGGAAAACTATAAATAAAATTGACCATGTAGCTGGTTCTTCCCTACTCCATCCTCTGACAGAGAGTGAGTTGAGGCATGGACTAAAGCAGGTAAAAACCATGAGGAGAAGCTAATAGAATTTTGATTATCCACAAAGATTATCCTCAAGATTATCCACAAAGAGAAAGAGTCAGAAAGTGAGTCCTATGGGAATGTAATGAAAAAAAAAGAATAAAATTATCAAAGATTTTGAAAGGAAGAAAAATTCGGTTAAAAACACAGTAGGAGACAACTTCTATGTTTTAACTGAATTTAAACCCAGACTGGATTTCCTCTCTATGCCTCAACTTGCTCTTTGTCAGAGGATAGAGTGGGGCAGAACCAATCACCTGGTTAGTGTAGAAGTAAAAGAAAGAATAGAAATAAAACCTTAGCTTTAAGTTAACAGGGTAAGAGGGAGGTATTTTTAGTATAGTTGAGACCTGAGTATATTTATAAACACAATGGACAATGAGGAGGGAGAGATGGACAATGAAGGCAAGAGAAAGATCAATTCCATATGAGGCATTACTGTCAGAAGACAGAAAGGAAGGGATCAGTTTTTGGTGTGTATGGGCAGCATACACTAAAAAGGCTTACTCAGAGGAGAAGCTATTATAAAAATTAAATTATAAAAATTAAAAAATTTAAATTAAAAATAAATTTGTAATTATTTTTAAAATTATTACTAAGATTATTATTAAAAATTAATTTAAATTATTAATTATTTTATTTTATTGTTGTATATTATTTATATTATATGTAATTATAATTATTAGATTAATTAATTTAGTTTATTGATTATTTGAAATAGGAATAGTAAAAAAATAAAGTAAAGTAAAAATTTTTTTAAAAGCAAGCATTAAAAGGTTTACTCAGAGGAGAAGAGGTAAAATAGAAAGGCAATAATGGTATCCAATCATCCCTAATTTCTGTTTAGAAAGCATGGCATCCAGAGATGATTATGGAGACTAATGAGCCACTTTCTCTGACTGAAAGCCTGAGAGATTACATTTCCCTTCTCCACAGGGACTAAAAATCTAGCATAAGCCTTAATATTTGGGACTGATGATAAGAATATATAGATTCTGACACACATCCAGCAGGGACTGTTCAGGATCTTCTGAGAAAGAATCAAAGGCTATGGTGAGTGTACCCTGATCCTGGTTTAAATGGGGATAGAAGAAAGTATTTCAGGCCAAGGCTATGATGTGGAGAGAAGCAGGGGAGAATGGGAGAATGTGTCAAATTTAGAGGGAATAAAAGTCAAGGGAAAAGTAAGTCAGAACATGCTCATTGGGAAAACCTAAGCTCAACTCTGGCCTCAGACACTTCCTAGATATTTGACCCTGGACAAGTCACATAATCTCCATTGCCTAGCCCTTATCCTTCTGCCACGGAACCAATATATAGTATTGATTCTAAGACAGGAGGTAAGGGTTTAAAAAGAGAATAAAAAAAGAACACACTGATAAATCCATTGCAACAAACAATTCTGAAATCTGTTTTCCCCATATCTAGAATCCATATCATTCTGTTCTTGGTGTTTACTTCCTCAATCTAAATGGGGTGACCACTGGCTTCCAAGAGGGGTTTTGCTTCCATTCTACCATGAGTTATTTGTTATTGGCCAGGATAAACTACTGAGAAGCATTTTTTCTCAAAAGGAGGAATAGATAAGACACTGTGACTCAGTATAGTAACCTAGGCTTCTTAATGACAATTTCTGGAAGTGACTATTGACCCTTCAGTATTACAGGCACCAGCTATAGGAAA
>NC_058132.1:86991872-87005564 GCF_016433145.1 Gracilinanus agilis
ATAAGGAGAATCATATTATAACCATAAGAAGATGAAATCTCTTTGGACAGTTTTATTTAATAGGAAAATTTTTCATCAAACAAATATCTTTTTAACTTCTACCCATTTCTTCTTCTGCCCTCAGAGGTCAAACAAAATCATGCAAATCCTCTTCCATTTGGCAGGTTTTCAAGTGTCTTAGAAGAATAGGTTAAATCATTTTTGGAGAGAAATTCAAATAATGATTACGTATTTTATATTCAGTTTTGTTGTTCTAATTAGTATTCAATATAAAAAACACCAGACTCTTCTCTTTCTCTATGTGAAGTAGCTCATGAGTTCCAAGGTTCATTCTTTCTCTCAAAGTTAGAATGCCAAAGAGTTAAGTTTTCTCATGATCACTTTTGATTGAAGAGAAACTGAGCTGGCTTTTAGAGATGTTTATGTAAACAAACATCTCTAAATCATTCCTAACAAGGGATAATATTTGTGTGTTAGATTTGTGAAGGAGACTAACAGATCTGATCCAATTTTAAGATCTCATTCTTTTAAATTTTAGGAGTTCTTATCTCATTCTCCATACCCTATTTATGTGCTCTTTGATGTAGCCAATTATGATCCCTCAATCCTATGATGCTGTAAGTTCTATAACCATTTATATAAGTTGTTCTATTCTTTTTTCTATATTTACAAAAATGAGTTGCTTCTTCAGGTCTGTGGTATAAATGGAGGTAAGCCATTGACTCCTTTACTGGCAGGTAGTAATCCTTTGTTAATAAAAATTATCTTCCTCAGAGAATTGCCTCTTTACCTTTTTGTTAAATTTCGCCAATGGCACCATTGCAAACCATTCCCCTATGGTAAGTTTCCAACACCCTCAACATCCTGCAAATGCTCCAGCTGGCCATTGTCTTTCCTAAAATGTCTAAAACAGAAATCTCTATTCCAAATATGATCTGGCTAAGGCTAAGCACAACAGAGATATTGCCTCCCTTATTATAGGCATATTTTCTTAAATACATGTCTTTTGTCTTAGAATTGAGACAGAAAGGCAGTAAGGGCTAGGCAAAGGAGGTTAAATGACATGACCATAGTCACATGGCTAGGAAATATCTGAGGCCACATTTGAACATAGATCCTCCCAAGTTTAAGTCTGGGCTCTATCCACAGTGCTACCTCACTCCACTCCCATGTATTTTATTTTAATATAATCTTGGATTACCATTTTTACCTCCATGTCACACTTTTGACTCATTTGTGATTCACTAAATTCTTATTTCTCTTTCATATGAACATTTAAACACATTCCTCCATTTTGTCTTGTATTGATGGTTTTATCAGGATCTACATAGGGTCCATCATTTCATCCTATTAGAATTAGCTTGCTTTTCTTGCTTAGCATTATAATAGTCAGAACTAGGAATCCTTGCTCCTTGAATGGTTTAGGGAAGGGCTGGGTGGTGTCAGTAAGAAGATAGATGTTGGGGAACAGACCTATTTAGCTACTGAGAAAATTGCTTGAGGAGAGTAGATGGCTCACCCCAGAATATAGTCATCACTTCCATAGTAGCTGTAATGAAGGTTTTCTCTGGGGTAGGGTGCCAGGTGATGTGACCTTTCAAGGGGTATCTTGGAGCAGGGGGACAGTAGTGTCACATCTAGCAGAAGACCTTAAGGCAAGGTGTATGAACACTGTTCTCTACAAGAGCCCCTCTCTTGGGGAATCTAACTCCCTGTTTGAACATGTTTAGCTCCAGGGAGCTCCAAATCACAATCCTTTCCTCATGGAATCATAGATTGGTTATAAGCCCTCCCTTCTCTATACTAATTATGTACAAGTCTCATCTAGTCACCTGCCAAACATCTCAAAAATTCTATCTCAGAAAAAGGATTTCAAAGTGCTAATCACAAGACCTATCAGTCTGCTCCAAAAGAAGGGTTGGGTTAGGCTTGGAACCCACATTGAGGGTCCAAGGTGAAGACAAGTAACTAGATGAGAAATCTGGGGGTGGATAGGAAGGGACAAAAAGGCTGGGCAAGAATATAAGGATAGATAAGTGTATAAGAGCATGAGTGAGGGTTCTCATATTTTCTATGTGTTTTCAAAAACACAGATTTTCATGCAATCTTGGGCTTGGTTGTTAGCTGCTCTGCCTACTACTATCCAAGATTTCCCTCATCTCTAAGAGCTACTACTATCCCACCTCCAATTAAGAAGACTATGCCAGATATCTTTGCTGGTCAACCCATTTACCCTTGAGTTTCTGAAACAAACACAGACTCTTACATGTTTATCACTCTTATTTTAAATTACTTCTCTCAAAATAGTTATGGTCATCAGTACTTATTGACTTCTTGTTTTATTACCTCATAAGATCACATAAGATTATAGACTTAAAACTAGAAAAGGCTTTAGAGATCATAATGTCCAATACCCTCATTTTAAAAAAAAATGGAATTCTGAGATCCAAAGAAGTAATATGAATTGCTCAGTCATATAAGAAGTGATAGCGGGATCTCTATGTTGGAAGGGATCTCATGAGTCACCTTGTTCAATTTGTACCCAAATGCGAATTCATGTATGGAAATACCTGATAATTGTTTGCTCAAATACCTCCAGTAAACAAAAAAAAGCCACCCACTTCTTCCCAACCCAGATCATCCTGCTCTTGGATTAATCACAATGTTAGAAAGTTTTTCTTATGCTAGGGTTAAATTTTCCTTTTTGCAACTTCCCTTAATTCAGGGCAAGGTTACATGTTATTTTTGGTAAAATTTGATATGCTAAAATTATTGACTTTGCCTGACACATAGTATATGATTAATAAATACATATTGATTTCTTGACAGATTGAAGTCCAATCCAATCTAACAAGTATTCCTTAAGTACTCACTTTATACAAGGCAATGGAGATGCAAGGAAACTGCAAAAAATTCCTCAATCAGTAAGCAATCTACTGGTAGAATGCTGGTAGGGGATGGGGATTGCATGTTTCATTTCATGGGCATAGAGAACTCCAAAATGAAGAAACTCCATCTACTAAAGATGACAGCATTTTTGCTATTATTTAGAAGCTTCAGGGAGGTACTGATGGCACTGAGACTTGAAGTGATTCATCCATAGTCACAAAGCTAATATGGATCAAAGGCAGGACTTGATCTAAAGCCTTGCTGGCTTTGAGGCCATCTCTCTACCTACTATACCATAGTTCCTATTTCATCTACTAAGGGATACTGATGTAAAAAGATGTACAAAATAATTTAAGGAATAGCATGTATAAATTGAAATGAGATCATTGGTCATTGGTGAAATATGGTTGTTGTCTTTTGTACTCAGAGAAGACCAAAATGACATCATTATCTTGGGGTCAGTGTGTAGTGTGTCTGATTGTGGCTCATCAGATCATTATGAGCTCAGAAGACTCTCTGCTACAGGTTGAACACAAAATTTATAATAATGTTTTTAAAATATAAATTATATATGTATGTGTATACATATATATAGTCTTATAGTTCTACCCACTTCATTATATATCATTTTATATGTCTTCCCAGGTTTTCTGAAACTCTCATTTTCATTGTTTTATATAGCACAATATTTTTCCATTGTATTCATTTACCATAAATTGTGCAGTCATTTTCCATTGATAGGTCCCAAATCTTAATTACCAAATCTCTTTCACTGCAAAAATAGTGGATGGTAATATTTTTGTACATGTGAGTTTTTTTCTGCTTGTTTCCATATCTTTAGAATATAGGCATATTAGTGGAATTGCTGTCTCAAAGAATATAAACAACTTAGAAACTTTTAAATGAGTTCTGAATTGCTTTCTATAATGGCTAGATTAATTTATAGCTTCACCAATAGCATAAATATGGATTGATCATTATTATCTGATAATATCCTAATTATCTAACAACTTCTCCTAAATTCTCTATTACTGTTCTTTGAACAAAGTTTTAGAGACATCTGTATTTACTATCTCTGTCTTCTTTTTCCATCTCCTTTTTCTCATCTAATCAATTGGGAAGTTCTGTGAATCTATTCCTTCAGCATTTTTCAGGTCTGTGCTTCCTAACACCTCCATTTAAATTGCTCCTGTTAGCCTCTTCTGGTCTCTCATATTCCTTCTTGAAGAAATTACTATAGTAATCATACTGTGTGATATACATATACTGTTGTGAGGAAGATCATTTAGTATTAGTTACATATAGTTTCTAAGGACCTAGCAGGAAGGGCTGGAGGATTCCAAGATGGAATGAAGGAGCAGGAAGTAGGGCATGTGCTCTGAGAGAGACTCCATTAGTGGTTGGCACAAACTGTTGCTAGCCCTGGGAGATCTCAGAGTTAAGGACACCCAGCATCCTGATTCCCTGGGATCCTGAGTGGTGGTGGCTGGTAGCAAGTGGACAAGACCTATAGAGCTGCACCAAGTGGAGGAGGAGTTTGGGATCTGGTGGACAGCATCTCAAGCACACTCTTTCTACTTGGGTACCTTGGACCACCTTGGCTTTTGGCATCCTGTGATCATCTTTGGATTACCGTGAGAACCCCAAAGCCACCCACAGGCCCTTTAGCTGTGCTGGTCAAACCTGGCTGGAATCAGGTTTGAAGCAGACTTCCCAGTGACTCCTGCACTGTTCCTTTGGGCCCTGCCTGCTTAGGTCACTAAGATTAGAGTAGACAAGTCCTCCCCTTTGCCCCTGTGATTTGCCCTTTAGGTTTTTAAGTGTAGAATCCCCTATCCCACCTTTATTAGTAAATCATAATTAAAACTGTTAAAACCCTTTACCTTGCTTGCTGGTTCCAAAGACCTTGGCCTAGGGTGAGCAGACTAACAGTTGGGGCTAACTGCCATTCTTGATTCTTGGTCTCCCTATCCTGGCTGGTTCTGTCTCTCCTTCAACCCAGTGTGTGTACCCACAAACCATTAGGACACATTTACATCCCTGGTGCCCCACTCTTTTTACAATACATACACACTTCCTGCATTTGTCTTACTTTCCTTCTACCTAAATATGATTTTACTTTCCAAATAGTCTTTTAAATATACTGCTATGGGGGGGGGAGCAGCTGGGTAGCTCAGTGGATTGGGAGTCATGCCTAGAGACGGGAGGTCCTAGGTTCAAATCCAGCCTCAGACACTTCCCAGCTGTGTGACCCTGGGCAAGTCACTTGACCCCCATTGCCCACCCTTACCACTCTTCCACCAAGGAGCCAATACACAGAAGGTAAGGGTTTAAAAAAAATGAGTTAACTATACTGCTATGCCAGTTATGTGACCTTGGGCAAGTCACTTGACCCCCATTGCCTAGCCCTTACCACTCTTCCACCAAGGAGTCATTACACAGAAGTTAAGGGTTTAAAACAAACAAACAAGTAAATGTACTGCTATGCAATTGCTGGGTTTGTACACCAAAGAGATCATAGATAAACAGACTTGTACGAAAATATTTATAGCCGTGCTTTTCGTGGTGGCAAAAAACTGGAAAATGAGGGTATGCCCTTCAATTGGGGAATGGCTGAACAAATTGTGGTATATGCTGGTGATGGAATACAATTGTGCTCAAAGGAATAATAAACTGGAGGAATTCCATGTGAACTGGAAAGACCTCCAGGAATTGATGCAGAGTGAAAGGAGCAGAGCCAGAAGAACATTGTACACAGAGACTGATACACTGTGGTAAAATAGAATGTAATGGGCTTCTGTACTAGCAGCAATGCAATGACCCAGGACAATTCTGAGGGATTTATGGAAAAGAATGCTATCCACATTCAGAGGAAGAATTGTAGGAGTGGAAACACAGAAGTAAAATAATCGCTTCAACACATGGGTTGATGCAGACATGATTGAGGATGCAGACTTAAAAAGACCACTCCAATGCAACTATCAATAATATGTAAATAAGTCTTGACTGATCACACACGTTAAAACCAGTGGACATGCACGTTGGATATGTGGGAGGGGTTGAAGGGGGGGTGAAGGGGAAAGTAAAAGCAGGAATCATGTAACCATGGAAAATTTTTTCTAAAAAAATAAAATATTTAAATCTAAAAAAAAATAATAATAAATAAATGAATAAATAAATAAATATACTGCTATGACTATGCCTCTTCTCTATTCATAAAAATTATGTGGGTCTTCATTTTCTTACAAATATGAAGAGACAAAATTCAATTGATATTTAATAAATATTTACATATTTGCTTAACCTTGTACCTGTATAAATGGCCTACTACATGTTCACTGTTTTCATTCTCCTTATTCTTTTCTCTATATTTTTGTTCATGATGAATTACATGCCTCACGTGGACTCTTTCCCATCCTGTCTCATTTGTTGATGACCTTTCCTTTGAGTGCCCAACTTTGAGATTCTATGATTTGGAAACATGTTTATGTTCTATCCCTCAAGTGGAATATAGTATCTTTGAAGGAATGGACTATTTTATTATCATCTTCGTACCCTCATTATATAGTGTGATCTTGAACTTAGTAGGTGATTCATTAATGTTTGTTGTACTTCATTGCATTGTTGATTGAACCAATAATAACCAAATTAAAATAAAATGTTGTAGTCATCAATGTCGATCATAAAGAAAAAAGTCAGCATCACCATATCAGAGTAGTGAGGGATATGAAAAAGCATAAAAACCATTGTGTAAGTGTGTACAAGTCTTCTAAAGTAGGCTTAACAATTGCCATTCAGTCTCCACTGGAGTAATAGGAAATTCATCATCTCCTGATGAATTCCTTTCTACCTTTGAATGTTTTAATTTTTAGGGACTTTTTCATATGTATGTAAGATATGACCCCTTTAATATTTTTGTAGTTTGATTTTTGAAAGAAAAAGAAAGTGAAATTTGAGAAAAGAAAATGAACTTTTGTGCAAAAGAAGGTTAAATTAAATTATGAAGGAAATAGGGTATTGAGTCCTAAAGATAAAAAGCATTTAGTTGTAAATGAAGAGGAACATAAAAATACATTTTGCTTAAGAAAATGTGATAAAAATCCATATGTGAAGAAATGTTATTCCATTAAAATGTGAGGATAGACAGTAAGATAATAAAATACAGAAAAAGATCATATGCAATGGCCAGGTTATATTTATACAAGGAATTCAGGGTTGGTTCAATATTAGGAAAACTATAAATAAAATTGACCATGTGGCCGGTTCATGTACCCCACTCCATCCTCGGACCAAGAGTGAGTTGAGACATTGACTGAGGAAGGTAAAAAAACATAAGGAGAAACTAATAGAGTTTTGAGATTTAACCCTCAAGATTATCCACAATCAAAGAGAAGGAGTCAGAAAGTAAGCAAAATGGAAATGTAATTTAAAAAAAGAATAAAATTACCAAAGATTTTGGAATGAAGGAAAAAATCAGCTAAAAACACAGCAGAAGTTGTAGAGACAATTTCTGCTGAATTTAAATCGAGTGGATTTCCTCTCCAAAGAAAGAAAAGAGAGAACTGATAGGGAACACAAATATACAGAAGTGAAAGACAATATGGAAAAAAATGTTAGGAGGGGGTAGTGGGATTTGGGGGAAAGATAAGGAGTTTAGTTTCAAACACATCAAGTTTAAGATGTCTATGGGACACAGCAAGATGCCCAATATTGTAGATATGATACTGGAGTATATAGCTAGACAAGTAAATCTTAGAATTTTCTGTTTGGAAATTTAAGTTGAACCCATAGGATTTAATGATATCACCAAGTGAGATAACATGGATAGAATTTAGCTGACCGTGGACAGATGTTGGGGAACATCCATCTTCAGAAGGCATGGCCAACAAAGGAGACTGGTAGGAGACAGCTAGGAGAATGAAGAGAGAGCAATCTCACAAAAGAAAAGTAAAGAATAAAGTATACAAGAGATAATCAAGAAAAAGCTGATCAACACTGTCAAAAGTAAAGAGGTCGAGGAAGCAAAAATATAATAATTCAAGAGGAAAAACTATTTTGAGAAAATGGTGACAAGTAAAAATCTTCTTAGGTCTCATAACTTTAAATGTTAATGTATTATGGTGGGTTAAAGATGAATGACCAAGGAAACTAAGGTTTGAGCTTCTGAGCATATTAATTAAGCCAATTGCCTAAATGCCTAACAAATTAAGACCAAAACTCTTCCTCAGCTTAAGACTAGAACACAAATACAAGGGGAGATAGACTTTTATACATTAAAAGCAATAATCAAACAAGACCAATTAATTAAAAGGAAACAATATAACATTAGATGATCTGATTTCTAGTTGAGAGAAAGATTAGGATCTTTCCAAATTGGGAGAGGAAGAGTGAACAGGTCCAATTCCTTGAAATCACAAAAAGATATCCCATTTCCCCAAAGTATCTGTAAACAATCAAAGTAACAATAACTGATTGATCTGTACAGGACCAGTTTTTAAATAAGTCATATGGATTGCTTGAAATGTATAAATTACTTGAAATGTATAACTGTGAGAAAACTCTGTATTAATCTTCAGATCTGACAGGGTTTCTCATTAACATAAAATAGGTCCTTAGTTAAAGATCTGGAAACATTAGGTAGAGGTGATCCACTTTCCCAGTCATACAGGAATAGGCTCAAAAATACAAAAAGTTTCCCTCTTAAGTCCCACACTGAATAATTTTCTCACAAGACAGAAATTGGACTAAACCCATAATTGAATAGAAAATAAGCTAGTTCCAGAATCATGTCACAAGATGGAGTCAGTGTGCTTCATTCAATTCCCACAATTAACCATGCTACCTTTTCTAATGCCTTCAATTTCCTCACCATTCCCACAATTCAATAAAATGAAATGAGAAATGGGATACAAAACCAAAATGCAGCAATAACTAATTTACAAGAAACTGAACTCAAAAGCTAAGCCATACACAAAAGAAAAATGATGGACTGGAGCAAAAATTGCAATGCATCAGAAAGATTTCCCCCAAAATTAAAGTTGTCACACACACACACAAAAACCCTTGAAAAAAACAAAAAATAACAATATACAAAGAAAAAAATGAAACTACAATAATGCTGAAAGGAAGCATAGGTAAGATAACAATATCAATGTCATATATATTCTCCAAATATTTTACTAAATTCATAATGAAAAATTTGTTGAATTGTAAGAATACATACCTATACTATAATAAAGGAGAATTGAATGTTATTATTTAACATTTAAAATATTATTTATGTTTAACATAATTTAATATAATATTTAATATTTATCTCAGTTTGGGACACATCTAAGATAAAGGTGAAAATCTAAAATTGAACTAATTGATAGAGAACAAGGTAAAGTTCTTATAGCATTTCATAAATGGGAATATTAAAGAATATATGTATTTCTCAGCCCCACATAGTCCTTTTGAAAAAAATCCATGGTACAACTAGGTGGCTCAGTGGATAGAAAACCAAGCCTGAGATGGGGAGGTCTTGGATTCAAATTTGGCCTCCAACATTTCCTAGCTGTAAGATCCTGGACAAGTCACTTAATTTCAGTTGCCTACCCCTTACCACTCTTCTGCTTTGGAACTGATACTTAGTATTGATTCTACGATGGAAGGTAAGGGTTTTAAAAAATTGACCATATATTAACACATGGAAATATTGCAAGACAATAAAAAATGTAGAACTAGTAAACATGTATTAGAGACTTCCTCACACTAAAAATTGTGGTCAATTCAAAGAGTATAAACAAAAGACATCTGAAAGAGATTCACAGTAATAGTTTAGTTGTTTGAATCATATCCAACTCTTCACAACCCTATTTGGAATTTTCTTGACAAAAGATACTAGAATGGTTTGCCACTTCCTTCTCTATCTCACTTTATAGATGAGGAAATTGAGACAAGCAGGATTAAGTGACTTGCCCAGGGCTACATAGGTAGTGTCTGAGGACAAATTTAAACTGTTTTCCTTACTCCAGGCTCAGTTTTCTTATCTCCTAATGCCACCTTCAGAAGTAATAAGAGCTAGCATTTAAGAGCTAGCATTATTCAGTGATGAAGGTTTGCAAAATGCTTTATAGTATTACTTCATTTTATTCTAACTCAAGAAGAAAAGTGCTCTTATTTTCCTCATTTTACAGATGGGAATACTGAGAGGTAAATGACTTGTTCAAGGTTGTACAGCTAGTAAGTGTCTGAGGTCTTCCTAACTCAAAGTCTAATGTTCCATCTACTATGCAAGCTAATTGAGTGAATCAAAGAATAAATTATGAAAACAATTAATAATTATGTGAAAGAAAAGAACAATTACAAAGCAACCAAAATTTCTCAAGAAGAAAAGTGCTCTTATTTTCCTCATTTTACAGATGAGAATACTGAGAGGTAAATGACTTGTTCAAGGTTGTACAGAATAAGTATAAATCTAAAGAAGATTGATAAGAAGATGTCCCCATCTTTTACAAACAAATGAAGAACACTTCAATTATTTTCATATTTAATTTCTATGAATTAATAGTTTTGGATCCTTTTTCTCTCCTTTAAAAAATATTAATTGTTGGTCAAAAGATATGTATAGCCACTTTCAGAGGAAAAATAAAGCCAAGCTATCAATAACCATATGAAAATATGTTCTGTTGCTAATAACTTGAGAAGTGAAAATAAACAAGCTGGAACTTTCACCTAATGCATAAGATTGGCAAAGTTGGTAAAAAAAAATGAAAATGACAAATGCTAGGGAGATTATGAGGAAACAGGTGTATTGATGCTCTTCTGGTGAAGCTGTGATTCATTCATCCTCCTAAAAACAATTTTTTACTATTCTCCAAAAGCTTTTACCTTTTGATTCAGTGATATCACCACTAGATCTATATTCCTAAATTATCAAAGGAAAAAAGAAAGGACTACTTTGTTCAAAAAGCTAAAGAAGGAAACAGGTTCCGGGTTAAGATGGCAGCAGAGTAAAAAGCAGCTCTTAACCTCTCCTGACCAAAACACACAAGACTCCTCAAGGGGACATAAAAACAAATCCAGACAAACAGAGGAACCCCACAACAGGGTGCAGTGTGGAAGGTACATGGAGTCGGGACATTTCCATGCTATAAAGGGGTGAAACAGCTCTCACTAAAACATGGGCTGAGCAACCACCCCACCTCCACCCCCTCCACACACACCACCTATAGCACTGAAGCCAGGTAAAAAGAAATAGAGCAAGTTTGGGGCACCCATCGAGTCATTGGCAGCTCCAGGACCTGTTCCTGAGAGCAGCAAGATTTAGGTCCCGAAAAAGCTAAAGAACGCACACTAACTCTGAGAGCAGGCTCGGGTGGAGGCGCGGGTGGAGGCAGACACAGCCATGAGCTAAGGCTCTGAAACACTGAGTGGGGAACCAGTGCAGACAAGTATAAGACTGTGAAAGCAGCGCCCTGAGACTTGTAAAGAAACCTCTAGCAGAGGATCAAGCAAGGGGGTCCACCAGGGGGCTTGACCTTGGAAAAAACCAGACCTCAGACCTCAGGAGCCAAAAGACCCCAGACAGTCACTGAACGCAAGGATAAAGCTGAGAAGCTACTGGGCTAATGATGGCTACCCAGAGTCAGGAAGTTCAGAAGAGAAAGATTAACAACAAGAAAAAGAAGTCTTTAACACTCAACAACTTTTACACAGAGAAAATCCAGACAACCAAGCAAACTGAGGAGGAGAACAAACAAGCATCCGGACCCTCCTCAAATAAGGAAAACTCCTCACAAGCTATGGAAGAGTTCAAAACTGAGATTTTGAGGAAGATGGAAGAGATCTGGCAAGAATAACAGTTTAAAAGGTAGAATCTTGCAATTGGAAAGTGAGGCTCAGAAATCAAATGAACTGATGAGCAAATTGAACACCAGAAATGACCAGATTGAAAAGGAAAACCAGAAGACTATAGCCAAAAACCAAAATATCATAGCCGAAAACCGAAAGATTATAGCCGAAAAACAGTCCCTAAAGGCTAGAATTGAGCAACTAGAAGCTAATGATCTCTCAAGACAACAAGAACAAATAAAACAAAGTCAAAAGACTGTAAAAATAGAAGGAAACATGAAATATCTCAATGAGAAAGTGACAGACCAAGAAAATTGGTCGAGAAGAGACAATTTGAGAATCCTTGGTCTTCCAGAAAAACCAGAAATTAATAGAAACCTGGACTCCATACTAAAAGAAATTATTCAGCAAAACTGCCCTGAAGTCCTACAACAAGAGGGCAATATAGACATTGAAAGGATCCATAGAACACCCGCGACATTCGATCCAGATAAGAAAACGCCCAGAAATATTATTGCCAAATTCAAGAGCTTCCATGCAAAGGAAAAAATCTTACAAGAAGCCAGAAAGAGACAATTCAAATATCAAGGAGCACCAATCAGGATCACACAGGATATGGCAGCCTCCATGCTAAAAGACCGCAAGGCTTGGGATACGATATTCAGAAAGGCAGGAGAGCTAGGCCTGCAACCACGGATCAACGACCCATCAAAATTGACTATATATTTCCAGGGGAAAGTATGGGCATTCAACAAAATTGAAGAATTCCAAGTATTTGCACAGAAAAGATCAGGGCTAAATGGAAAGTTTGATATCCAACCACAAAAATCGAGAGAAACATGAAAAGGTAAATAAGAAACAGAGGGGAAAGAAAGAAAACTCATAATTTTAAAATTTGCCTTTTTAAGGGCCTCAGTAAGATCTAATTATCTGTATTCCAATGTAGAGAAATGTTATGTTTAATTCTCTGTAGTGAACTCTGTTCACTATTATAGTATTCACTATTAGAGTAATCAGAAGAATAATTCACAGGGAGAGGGTGGAACACTAAATAATCTAAGATGACATGGGGGATGGGAAAGAGGGGGTGAATAGCAGGGGACACCAAGAGAAACTTGAGTGAATAAGAAAAATAGGATATTCTATTACACACAAAGAGGGCATGGGAAGGAGAGGGGACAAATACTATTATAAGAAGGAGAGGAAGAGTGCATTAAGAGATAATAATCAAACCTTACTCTGAGTGTAATCAACCCGGAGGGGGAAGAGTAGCTATACTATCCATTGGGACAAAAAACTCTTATCTAACCTTTCTGAGAAAGTCAGAAGGGATAAACCAAAGGGAGCAGGGGAGTGGGGAGGTCAAAAAAAGGGAGGGGAGAAGAAGGGGGAGGGAATTCATTAGGCCTTTAAAAATAAAAAGAGGGGAATAATAAGAGAGGGAGTAGAAAGGGAAGTCAATCAAGGGAGGGGATAAGGAATACTGGCTTAAAGCAAACCACTGGTTTAAAAGGAAATAGTTTAAGAAGAAGGGGTAGGAATAGGGGAGGATACGAAAATGTCAGTGAATGCACAACTGATAATTATAACTCTGAATGTGAATGGCATGAACTCGCTCATAAAATGGAAGCAAATAGCAGAGTGGATTAGAAACCAAAATCCTACCATATGTTGTTTACAAGAAACACATATGAGGCGGGTGGACATACACAAGTTTAAGGTTCAGGGCTTGAGCAAAACCTTTTGGGCATCAAATGAGAAAAAGAAGGCAGGAGTGGCTATTATGATTTCTGACTACAGACCAATCTCCTTAATGAACATACATGCAAAAATCTTAAATAGAGTACTAGCAAAGAGACTCCAGCAAGTAATTAAGAATATCATCCACCATGATCAGGTGGGATTTATACCAGGAATGCAAGGATGGTTCAACATTAGGAAAACCATCCACATAATTGACCATATCAA
>NC_058132.1:87005959-87027853 GCF_016433145.1 Gracilinanus agilis
AAAAAACTATAACAAATTTCATTTGGAATAACAAAAGATCAAGAATATCAAGAGAAATAATGAAAAAAATGTGAAGGAAGGGGGCCTAGCAGTACCAGATATTAAACTATATTATAAAGCAGAAGTCATCAAAACAATATGGTACTGGCTAAGAGACAGAGAGGAGGATCAGTGGAATAGACTTGGGGTAAATGACATCACCAAGACAGTGTATGATAAACCCAAAGAGCCCAACTTTTGGGACATGAAGCCACTATTTGACAAAAACTGTTGGGAAATTTGGAAAACAATATAGGAGAGATTATGTTTAGATCAACATCTCACACCCTACACCAAGATAAATTCAGAATGGGTGAGTGACTTGAATATAAAGAGGGAAACTATAAACAAGTTAAGGGAACATAGAATAGTTTACTTGTCAGATCTCTGGGAAAGGAAAGATTTTAAAACCAAGCAAGAGTCAGAGAAAATTACAAAATGTAAATTAAATGGTTTTGATTATATTAAACTAAAAAGCTTTTGTCCAAACAAAAACAATGTAGTCAAAATCAGAAGGGAAACAAGAAATTGGGAAAAAAATCTTTATAACAAAAAACTCTGACAGGGGTCTAATTACTCAACTATACAAGGAGTTAAAGCATTTGTATAAAAAATCAAGCCATTCCCCAATTGATAAATGGGCAAGAGACATGAATAGGCAATTTTCAGGTAAAGAAATCAAAAGTATCAATAAGCACATGAGAAAGTGTTCCAAATCTCTAATAATTAGAGAAATGCAAATCAAAACAACTCTGAGGTATCATCTCACACCTAGCAGATTGGCTAAAATGAAAGAAGGGGAGAGTAATGAATGCTGGAGGGGATGTGGCAAAATTGGGACATTAATGCATTGCTGGTGGAGTTGTGAACTGATCCAACCATTCTGGCTGGCAATTTGGAATCATGCTCAAAGGGCTATAAAAGAATGCCTGCCCTTTGATCCAGCCATACCATTGTTGGGTTTGTACCCCAAAGAGATCATAGATAAACAGACTTTTATGAAAATATTTATAGCTGGGCTTTTTGTGGTGGCAAAAAACTGGAAAAGGAGGGTATGTCCTTCAATTGGGGAATGGCTGAACAAACTGTGGTATATGCTGGTGATGGAATACTATTGTGCTAAAAGGAATAATAAACTGGAGGAGTTCCAGGTGAACTGGAGAGACCTCCAGGAACTGATGCAGAGAGAAAGGAGCAGAGCCAGAAGAACATTGTACACAGAGACTGATATACTATGGTAAAATCGAATGTAATGGGCTTC
Organism: Gracilinanus agilis; assembly: GCF_016433145.1. Classification (NCBI taxonomy): domain Eukaryota; kingdom Metazoa; phylum Chordata; class Mammalia; order Didelphimorphia; family Didelphidae; genus Gracilinanus; species Gracilinanus agilis. Next base: position 87,007,260 of record NC_058132.1, read on the forward strand.
TGTACCAGCAGCAATACAATGACTCAGAACAATTTTAAGGGATTTATGGTAAAGAACGCTACCCACATTCAGAGGAAGGACTGCAGGAGAGGAAACATATAAGAAAAACAACTGCTTGAATGCATGGGTTGGGGTGGACATGATTGAGGATGTGGACTCGGAACTACCACACCAATGCAACTACCAACAATTTGGAAATAGGTCTTGATCAAGGACACATGACAAAACCAGTGGAAATGTGCAGGCCATGGGTGGGGGGAGTGCAGGGGATGAAGGGGAAAGTAGGAGCATGAATCATGAAACCATGTTAAAATGAATATTAATAAATGTTTAAATTTTTTTAAAAAAGCTATTAGGAGAACCAGCTGAGTAGCTCAGTGGATTAAGAGCCAAAAACCTAGAAATGGCAGGTCTTCCTAGCTGTGTGACTCTGGGCAAGTCATATAACCCCCATTGCCTAACTTTTACCACTCTTTTGTCTTGGAACCAAAATGCAGTATTGATTCTAAGGTAAATGGTAAGGGTTTAAAAAAAGAAAAGAAAAGAAGCTATAGAAGCTCTTTTTGTGGTGGCCAAGTTTGTAAACTGAGGGAGGGAGGTTTGTAAACTGCCCATCAATTGGGGAATGGATGAACAAGTTATATTCATGTGAAGGAATATCACTGTTCTGTAAAAGATAAGAGACTGCCACATAAGTTGGGGAAGACTTATTTGAACTGATGTGTGACAATCAGGAGGATAATGTGTACAATTACAATAGTATAGAGACAACTTTGAAAGATTTGGAGCGCTAAACAACATAGTGAGCAACCACAATTCTAAAGGACTCATGGTGAAACAGGCTGCGCATCTACTGGTAGAGAAATGATGAACTCAGAGTGAAAACATATATTTTCCTGGCCATGGCTAAAGGGGGAATATCTTTTGCTTGATTATACAAAAATTTGTAAGAATGGTTTTCTTTTCTTGCTTTCTCAATGAGAAAGAGGGGAGAAGTTAACAAAGAAGACAGAGGCAGTTCTTCATTTGAAAATAAAATTTAAAAATTATAAAGGATAGCATTTTAAGAAGAGGAGAAAGCAAGATACGGGGGAAATTTCTGGCAACAGGCAGATACAAACAGACAGATTATAAATATCATGAGCCTACATTCCAGATGCCAGGGAAAGAGGAAAGCTCCCCACTAGGAGGGCAAGACCATGACTCCACACCCTTGCATATGACTAACAGGAAAAATCCCAACCTCCTCCACCATCTAGAGGGAACAAGCCTCCAGACCGACATGAACCTTTCAGGGCTCTTTCATGTCTGGCAGACCTGACCATCACCTTGGAGAGTGAGAGGTCCCCAAGATTGGGCTAACTTTGCTAGATGGAAAAAGAGGGGGAGTTGGGTGAAGGACATCTGGATGCCTCCCTGCAACACCCCCTGCCCACCCCACCTTCCCCACCCCCCAGAGCCCTTTGGTTCTCTTCAAGTACAAAGAACAACAACAACAACCAACCAACCAATCAACCAGGGAGACAAATACAAAAATAGCCCCTGCCCTCCTGGGCTTTATATCCTACTAAGGAGAAATAATATCATAAATGAATAAATGAATGAATTGATATTTGTAATCAACCACTTCATTCAAAGCCCAACTAAAGTGATTTGTTTCTACATGAAGTGGTCCCTGATACTCACCTTCCCCCAACCCATTCCCTCCAAAAGTGATTCTGCCTCAAATTCTCCTAGAACACTTTTTAAAATTTCTCCTTTGCTCTAAAAGCATTTTACTCCTTTAAATTTCTATTTACGTTTATTTGATATTCAATCATATTAAAATGGAAACAATGATTCTTTTCTTTTTTGTAATTAGAATGATGACTTTAAATTGTTTTTTAGTATGGGCCATAGAATATGTCCAATTACTACCACTTTATAGAGAAAACTGTAGCCACCAAAACACTATATATGTGCATCATGAGAAATGACAAGATGTCTAGATAGAGGGTCTTTGAAATTATCATGTAATAATGGGGAATAAAGCCATCTTTCTACTTGGGCTAGAAGCATAAAAGCTAGAGGGAATTCTCTTTCCCATGTCCTACCATCAGAATTCTCAGAGCTCCTTGATTAGGGACCTGGCCACAGTTCCTATATGTAGACCAATCCCCAGGGAGCTCTGGTAAAGAGGATTCTCCTGAGGAATTAAGGAAGGACAACAACCACAATATGAATCTTTCATTCTTAAGGTTCAACAGACATGGAATGAAGTCAGATGCTGGGCTGCAGTCTGAGACTTGACTGTGGCCAGGGCTGGTGAGTTGATTCCTATCAAAGATGTGTATTATTTATAGGAACCTGGAGGAGGGGATGCTAGAGAGGTCATTATTATCTTTGGATGAAACAGAGCTGCTGATCTCTTGACTCCTAGGTCTCCCCACAAAAGAAGGAAAGGAGAGCTCCGTGGAACATTGAGAATCTAAAAGCTTTTGTGGCCTGAGATAACCACTCACCCTTCTCCCCACTCCTTCAGAACTATAAAGGGATGAAGCATCAAGTAGAGATGGTTTGCAGAGGAGAGAGTCAAGTATGACCAGGGAGAAAAGTTGCTTTAGCTCTCAAACTCCTTCATATGAAAGTCATTTAAATATAACATCTCACCTTTTTATAAATGCATAAAATCTATTCTTAGCACAAATCTATGATAGATAGTTCTAGTATTATTATTATTGTTCCCATTTTACAAATGAGGAACCTCATAAAAAGAGAGGTTAAATGATCTAAAATCATACAAAGAGTGACAATGTTGCAACAGCATTTGGGTGACCATTTGTTAGTTATGCTATATTGGGGTGTGAAATATATTAAATCATGAATTCTTAACCTTTTTGTGTCATGGACTGTTTTGGTAGTCTGGTAAAGTCTATGCACCTTTTCTTAGAAAAATGCTTTGAAATGCATAAAATGAAACCCAGAAGAGTAAAAGGAAACCAGTTACATTGAAATTCAGTTTTCAAAATATTAATGAAATAAGAACATAGATTCAAAATGCCTGTCCTAGATCTAATCTATCAATCAAGAGACTTTAAGCACCAACTATATGCTAGAAAATAAATCAGGGATGCAAATACAAACGAAGTGAAGGAAAACTGACTGATGAACTTACATTCTATCAGAGACAACATTAAGCTCATATAAGTCAATATCAAATACATACATTCAAAATAAATATACAGTAAGTAAATATAAAGTAGTTAGGGAAAGAAGGGGATTCTATGAGCAGGTACAAGGAATGGATGCAATACAAAAGGCATGGAGATGAGAGATGTATCATCATGTGTAACAACAAAAAAGAAGGCCAGTTTGGCTAGACCATAGAGCATGGAAAGGAGAATGTATAATGAGACCAGAAAGGTAGCCTAGAACCAGGTTGTGAAGGGCTTTGAAAGTCTATGTGAGGAAATAATTTCATCCTAGAAGCAACAGGGAGTTACTCTAGTTTACTGAGTATTCTGTTTGCTCAGTGTTAAGCACTGTGCCTGGCACTTAGTAAGTGTTTAATAAATGTTTCTTGACTGGTTGACTGATTTAGTAGGATAAGGGAGTGACACGTGGAGAGAAAGTTTTAGGTTTAAGTAACATATGGGAGTAAGTTTTATGTTTAAGGAAAATAACTTGGACAGCTGTGAGAGGGATGGCTTAGAGAGGGGAAAGATTTGAAGAAGGAAGACAAATGAGGAAGCTTCAATACTCCAGGTGAGCTTCCATCAGTCACCAAACATTTATTAAGTGCCTACTCTGTGCCAGGTGCTATGCTAATGAGGGCTTGAAATAAAGTGGTAGGACTCAGGCAACATGCATGGAGAATTTTTCAATCTAGTAGAGAATAACTTTCTCATAATTTCCCATCAGTTACATTCCACAAACAGCTCTTTCCTAGCCAATTAGAATGAGGTCCAAAGGAGCAGCTCTTTTTTGTTTCTTGGGGACTAGGAATATCTACAACATCTGGTGAAATTCAACAGAACAACTTGTTCTTCCTAGAGAAGTTCCCTTGTAGTATTTATTCATTTGCAAAACTTTTCCACTGCTTCTCAGCATGACTCCAATAAACTCATTTTAAACTCGGGAAAAGGATTTCTCAGGCATTATTTGTAATGGATCTGCTGGGAAGATAGGTGAGTGGACTATTCTCTTTTAAGAAAAAATGACAATATGGCTATGGGTAGGACATGGAGTTCTACAGTCCGTAGACTTTAATTCCCCTACGTCCCTTCACTCCTAGAAATGGATTTATACTCCAAGGATCACAGAATGGAAGAGTTGGAAGGTACAACTAGGTTGTCATAACCATACCAGTATATCTAGGCTGGACAGGTACTAATATGGACCAACATAACTGTCTTGTTTTTCTCTAATGTCACTAGAGAAAGAGGTTTAAGTGTTTCTATTGCCAATACAAACCAGATTCTTATACTATTGGCTCCCCAAATATAAAATCAGAAAAGTCTTTACAGTAGCTAATGACAAGTCTTCCTGGTAAAATATATACCCATTTAATCTCTTCCAGTTGTCAGTGAAAGGAAAGCAGTGAGTCATTTAAATAATATAATCAATTCAACAAACCTTTATTAAGATACTGATACATATAAAGCACTGATATAATCACTTGAAATACAAAAAATGAGATCTTCCCTCAATAATCTTATGATCAAAGATTATCAAATGGAAATCAATTGAATAATATGAGATTATTTGATGCTAAGGAAGTTTGTCCTTCAGTATTCTCTCACACTTTCAGAAGGAAGACTGTGTATTTTAAAGGACTCTGGGCATCCAGTAATATAGGAGATATGTGTATTTAAATTTAAAAATGTGAAGAATTTTCTTCCTTTCACAAGGTCAACTTTATGCCTGTTACAGGGACAGTAATTGATCACAAATAATTTGGCCAATGACTTTTTCATTATCAGTATAGACAAATGTTTTAAGGAGATAGAAAGGAAATAGTAGACAGGGTCCCTACCTTTGGGGAATTTCTGGTCTAATGAAGGAGGGAAAAATAATGATATACATCCATGAAATGGAAACATATAAGTAATTATAACAACTCCATGGAGTTAGGTATGTGGAGAAATCTACTCATTTCCAAATTAATTAGAAAAGGCCAGAAAAAAAAGAAAAGAATTAATGCAACAAAGTCAACAAGCATTTATTCAGTATCTACTATGTACAAGGTAGGCAATTTGCTTAGTACAGGGGGCACAAAAAAGACTAAAATAGTTCCTACCCTCAAAAAGTTCACAGCCTATGAGAGAGGGAAGAGGACAGGCAAATGATTATATACAAACAAGATATGTACAGAATGTATAATGAAGTTAATAAACAAACAAATATTATATTTAGTTATTTTAACAGAATTATTTTAAAATCATTTTAATTTTGAATTTAAAACATAAGATTTAGTTTTTTTAACCTAAAGAATTTTAAAATGAATTATTTAGAGCACCAAATTAAGCATTTTCCCCTCTCTAACTAGAAAGGTGGAATGGGGAATACTAGGCAAGGAAAGTCTTTGAAAGACAGAGAGTTTTATTTGATCCTGGAAGTGATAGGATGTCACTCAAGTTTGTGTGCGTATGTGTGTGTATGTGTATGTGTATGTGTGTGTATGAGACATGACTTAGTCAGACCTATGCTGTAGGAAAATCAATTTGTTGGCCAAATAGAGGATGGATGAAAGTGGAAAGGAACTCCACAGGCAGTCCTGACTGCAGGCTATTGCAATAGTCCAGGCATGATATAATAAGAACTTATGTTAATGTTGGAGTCATAGAAAAGAGGGGGGCATACTTGAGAGATGTTGCAAAGCAGAAATCAACCAGTCTTGACAATAGATTGGCTATGGGATGGAGGTGGGAAGGTGACAGAGATAATGAGGAGTATAGAATGACATCTAAGTTGTGTCATTTAAGGAGACCAAGAGAGTGTGGCAGGATTAACAATAATAGGGAAGGGGCAGCTAGGTGGTTCAGTGGATAGAGAGCCAGACCTGGAGATGGGTGGTACTGGATTCAAATCTGACCTCAGAAACTTCATAGTTGTGTGATCCTGGGCAAATCACTAAACCACAGTTTCCTAGATCTTATTTCTCTTTTGGTTTGGAACCAATATTAGTATCAATTTTAAGACAGAAGGTAAAAGTTATTCAAAAAGGTGGGGAGGAACAATTATAGAGAACTTGAAGGGGGAGGTTTACTTGGAAAGATAATGAGTTTAGTTTTGGACATGTTGAGTTTAAGATGTCTACTACACATGCAATTTGAGATGTATGAAAAATAATTCAAAATGCTAAATTGAAGTTAGTGGAAATGACAACTAAATCATAGAGATGAAAATAAAACTCATGGGAGCCAATGAAATCACCAAGTGAAGTAGTATAGAGGAAGAAGAAGAGAGGACCTAGAATTGATTCCTTTTGGGTCCCTACACTTAGAGGGAGTGCCCTGAATGAAGATCCAGCAAAAGAAAACTGAAGATTGATCTGATAAGCAGGAGAACAGGAGAGAGCATTGTCCTGAAAACTTGGAGAGAAGAAAGCAAAGAGAAAAGGGCAATCAACAGTGACTAAGGCTGCAGAGAAGCCAAAAAAATGAGGATTGAGAAAAGGTCATTGGATTTGGCAATTAAGAAATCATTGATAACTTTGGAGAGAGTAGTTATGGTTGAATGATGAGGTCAGAAGCTGGATTGTAGGGGGCTGAGAAAAGAGTGAGAGGAGAGAAAGTGGAGGTTCCTATTGTAGTCAGCCTTACTAAGGAGTTTAGCTACAAAGAAAAGAGTTAAAGGATGAATGCAGGAATGGAAAGAGCAAGTGATGGCACTTATTTGGTAAAACAAAAGATCCTCTCAAAAAAGAAGAAAGAGCAAATGAAGGTTTTCTGAGAATAGAGGAAAAATGGGCATGCTCATAGTCAGTAGGAAAAAGTAAGGAAACAGGGAGAGGATGGAGATAAGTGAGAAAATTGGTATAAGAGAGAGACATTTTTGACTGAGATGAGATTGAATAGAATCTCTTATGCAGGTGGAGAGATTTGCCTTTATAAAGAGTAAGATCATCTTCTCATATGAGACAGGAGTGAAGGAAGAAATAGTGGTAAAAGGCATCTGAAGATGAGGAAGACAGGAGAAATATATCACTGTAGTAATATTTATGGGCTTTCAAAGCACATAGGATGTGTCTGAACCAGCTCTAACCAATGGGAGCCTATTGTTTAATTTTTGGTGCGAGCATTTACATATCAGAAATCAGTAAGGCTAATTATCTAAACTCAATTTCGTCAATGCAGGTTAAACTTGAAACCATATTTGCATATATGTACATGTATATTTTCTGGGAAACCCCAGTTGTAAAACATTTATTAGCACATCCTTGTATTGTTTTATACATATTACTTGGATTCAGTAGGAGTAGAGGAGAAATGAAATCATCACTCAGTGGAGGGTTGATGACTATAGACTAATAGTAATAGTAATAATACTGATGATGATGATTACAAATAACATTAATATATACCACTTTAAAATTTGCAAAGTTATCATATCCATTGTCTTGTTTGGACCTCACAACAACCCTTAAATCATATAAATGAGCACTATAGCTTCATTTTATATTTCTGTAGTTGAAATATATGAGGTACAGTTTCTCCAGGATCCACATTGTACTTGTAAATTTAAATTTCATAAGTGAAATCACATTATGAATGGACTAGGAAGCTTGAAATTTTAATTATCTTTCTAAAATAAAGAACATCTTAAAATCCTGCATGTAAATCTGTTCTTATACAAAATATTTGCTCAACAAGATAATATGATACTGTACTATAAATTCTGTGCATACAAATTATTTGCATAGCTAGACAATCTGGACTTTTCTTTGATGTGGAAAAGGAATTGAAAATAATAATAGCAGTTCATATTTCTAGAGTGAACTACAGCTCTCCATGAATAGGTACTTTTCTTGAATAGATAACAGTCACTTTACAGTGGGTGACAAATCTCTTATTTAATATCATAATCTGTCTTTATTATTGTTTGCTTTTCTCACATACTTGTGGGGGTTCTGTTAAGAATAGATACAGTGATGAACATAGTCAGCAATGTGTCAGATTTAGTGCACTGAAACTGAGACTTTGAGGTTGATAAAAAAAAAAAAGGAGATATTTTTGTTCCCTGACTCAAGCTTCCGAGATCGAAGCCTACTAGAATTTATTCCTGTATTCACACTCATATAATGTCTTCCCACCCAAGATGGTCTTAATTCTAGCTTGGACTTCAGGTAAGAATTGAGTGAAGGAACTAGAGATGGTTAGTTCTCCAATAGAAGATTTGGTCTGGAGAGGAGTGGCATGACATTCAAGCTAACTTCAAGTGTTTAAAGGGTTGTTAAATGGTAAAGGAATACAAATAAGAAGACAGTCCCTAACCTCAAGGGACTATTGTGCTTGACACCAGATGACAGAGTCAAGAGCAATCAGTGTGTGTAAACTCCAAGGAAGAAAACTTGGTTTTGATGGAAAAAAAGTTTTCCCAAGTTTAGAGCTATCCCAGAGTTTAATGAACTACTCAGGAAAATAGTGGGTTCTTTCTGCCTAGATTTATCTTCCAAGAAAAGCTGAATGATTTCTTCTCATTTACTTGTGAGGAAATTCTTGTACAGAGATTAGACTACAAGACCTGTTTAAGAGTTATTTACCACTAGTTTATGTTAATGTCAAAGGACCAAAGGACAAAAGAGAAGGAACTCATCTTATTCCTTGAAAATAGTTGTAGAGAGGACAGGTAATGAAGTCTACTTCCTCCCCAACTCTACTCCTTGAGACCTCTCCATCATGCCCCCAGGAGCCTCATCATTGGAAAACTTCATCCTGCACAATGGAAGCAGTCTTAGTATTCATGCCTCATCAATGTGCCTGCTCCTTTGATTGTAGTTTGGAGTGATTAGTTTTAAAACCTTCATTTAAAAAGGGGGACCAGACCAACCATCTCTTCATTTCCCAGCAGGCTGAATTCCTTTGATTTCTCCACCATGGTTCCACATCCAGGAACCTTTTTCTTCCTCCTCTTGATTTTCATTTTCCTTTTGCATGTTGTCTTCCTCATTTTATTGTAAACTATTTGAGTCTAGAAACTAAGAAACTATCTTTATCTTATTTGTGTCCCCAGAACTGTTTAATAGCAGATATCTGTCATGTAGCAGGCACTTAACAAGTGTTCATGTTTATGGACTTGACTGTGGCCCTGAGGGGCAAAGCCTAGAGATCTTTGCAGACTGGAAGAGAAGAGAAACAAGACAAAATATGGCATAGTTATTTACCACTTTCAGTGTATGCAAAATTTATTGATAAAAAAGACTACGTGTTTCTAAACTATATAGTTTGTCTTCTGAAATTCTATCACACTGTAAGAAAAATAGTTAATAGGTATATGACAAGATATAGTTGAAATGACATTTGGGCTTAGAATAAGTAGCTACAGGACAGATACAAGCTCCCCTAGTTATTACATATATGGCTAGGAGAAGTCACTATATCTTTCTGATATCAGTTCCTCAGTTTACATCTGTAAAATATTACTAAATGACACCTAAGGTACTTTACAATGCTAGATCTTATGAATCTATGACTGTACCGATTAGAAAGCTGTGAAAGGAATATTCATACCATCAGTCTGCCCTTCTGTCAGAATTTCAGAATTTTAGAGTTAGGAGTTAAGTGAATAAGTCTTTATTAAGTACATACTATGTGCTACCCATTGTGATAAGCACTGAGAATACTAATGCAAAAAGCAAGTCAGTTTTCCCTTAGTAACTTCTTTTGCATACTTTCCTCCCTCCCTCTCCTCCATCATGATCATGACACAGGCTTTCATTACCGTACACCTAACCCAGTGGTTCCCAAACCTTTATGACCTGCTGCCCACTTTCCAAGAAAATATATTACTTAGCGCCCCCTGGAAATTATGAAACTATTTATTGAACTCAGCATAGAATGTAATACAAAAAAAGTGTGGCCATCACTGCCTTCCTGGATTGCTGCAGCACCCACCAGGGGGTGGTAGCACCCACTTTGGGAATCACTGACCTAGACTATGGCTATAATCACTGGTTGGTTTTATACAGAAATCTCTGCACTCTCACTGGAGTCTATTCATCCTCTATTCAAATGAAAAAGTGATCTTCCTAAAATTTAAATCTGATCATATCACTCCCTCTTCCCACAGTGCCACTCAATAAACTCTAATGTTTCCCTATAACTTTCCTTTTAAAAAACAAAACAAAAACAATTTATCTTTTGTCTTAGAATTGATACTAAGTATCAGTTCCAAGGCAGAAGAGAGGTAAGGGCTAGGCAACTGGATTTATTGACTTGCCTAGGGTCATACAGCTAGGAAGTGTCTGAGGCCAGATTTGAACCCAGGAGCCCCTGTTTTTAGCTCTGGCTTTCTATCTCCTGTGCCACCCAGCTTCCCCTCCCTATAATTTTCAAGATCAAATATAAAATCCTCTCCTTGCATTCAAAACCCTTAATAACTTCTTTCATATGTCTTCACACCTTATATCTGTCCATGTATTCTGTGATCCAGTATCAATAACCTCCTTGCTATTCCTCAAACAAGATACTCATCAATCTCCTGATTTCAAGAATTTTCAATGGTTATTCCTCCTGCCTGAAGGTTCTTATCTTCATCTCCACCTCTGGCTTCTCAGGCTCCCTTTTAAGTAGAGGTAAAGGTCTCAAATTTCACAGAAAGACTGTCTTGATCTCTTTTAATTCTAGCAGTTTCCATGTATTGATTACCTCTAAGTTTTCTTGTCTATATTTTGTTTGTACATAGTGGCTTGAATATTGTCTTCCCCATCAGACTGTGAGTTCTTTAAGAACAGATACCATCTTTTGCCCTTTTTCCTATCCTCATACTTAGCATAGTACCTGAAACAGAGTAGATACTTAAAAAATGTTTATTGATAAACTGGTTCCAGGGAGTTTTATTCTAACAAAAGAAGGCAACATATAAAAAGGAGCTAAGAAGCAGAAGATTCAAGGTCAGGAGGAAGATAGTGGCAGGTGGTGAAGTTCCAGAAGATGTAGGGGAACCAGGAAAGGAGAATAGGAATGTTAAGAGTACATCTGGTTGAATTTAGTCATGTATTTATTTGTTTATTTATGTGAAAATTATGGAACTTGGGCACACATAGAACACAGAATTTATGTGATAATTATGGGGCTTAGGCACACATAGAACACAAAATTTATGTGAGAATTATGGAATTCAGGCACACATAGAACACAGAATTTATGTGAGAATTATGGGGCTCAGGCACACATAGAACACAGAGTTTATGTGAGAATTATGGAACTCAGGCACACATAGAACACATAACTTGTCAAAGGTCATATAATTAATTAATGGTAGAACCTGAATAGAACCAAGCTCTGCTTATTCCAATTTCATTGTTCTCTGAACTTGGTTTAAGCTGTGACTGTGGCATTTTAGGAACATAACTTCATCAGCTGAATAGAGAATGGGCTGAAGTATGCAGAGATTTTTGATAGTCAGACTAACTAGCCAGTTATAGCAATAGACCAGATGTATAACAATAAGGACCATGTCAAGATGATGGTATGGGGAAAATGGGAGATATGATTACAAATGAAGTTACTAAGGCATGTATTCTCCTCCAGTGACCAAACAACCAGTTCACACTCTTTCATTCACTCTTAAATTTTTTGGAAGGGATGGTAGATGATGGCAGTTGAAGGAATAGTCTTCTATCCTCTAGGCTCCCAGGACAGAATAAAGTTCATAATGTATTCTTTGTTTCTGCTTATTTCCATTACTGGGAAAACAGTGTTCATTCAGGACACCTTGCCGAGAGTTAAAGCCTCATTGCAATGAGTGTGGCCACTGGAAGACACTGGCAGGATGTCCTTTCTCAATAACACTTTATCCCATCCTTCCTCCTTCTTGCTACTGGGAATTCCTGGGCTAGAAGCCATGCACATCTGGATTGGCTTCCCTTTCTGTGTTATGTATCTGGTTGCAGTATTGGGTAACATCACCATCCTGTTTGTGATCAAGACCGAACGGAGTCTACACCAGGCAATGTTCTACTTATTGGCTATGTTGGCTGTGATTGACCTCGGCTTATCTACAGCCACAATACCCAAAATGCTTGGTATCTTCTGGCTCCACTTAAGGGAGATAAGCTTTGAGGGCTGTGTTACTCAGATGTTCTTTATCCACATGTTCACAGGCATGGAGACCTTTATGCTTGTGGCCATGGCTTTTGATCGTTACGTTGCCATTTGTAACCCTCTCCGGTATAGCACCATCCTCACCAATAATATCATTGGCATCATTGCAGGGATGGCAGTAATGAAAAATTTTATTTTGGTTGTTCCATTAACATTTCTGATTTTTAGGCTTTCTTTCTGTGAGCACCACATCATTCCCCATACTTACTGCGAACACATGGGAATCGCTCGGCTGGCTTGTGTTAACATCAGGGTAAATGTGATCTTTGGGTTGTTTCTTGTTTGTATGATTCTTTTGGATGTGGTTCTAATTGCTGTTTCCTATGGGAAGATTCTTCAAGCTGTCTTTAGGCTTCCCTCCAGAGAAGCTCGACTGAAAGCTCTCAACACCTGTAGCTCCCATGTTGGTGTCATCTTAGCCTTCTTCACTCCAGCACTTTTCTCTTTCATAACACATCGCTTTGGGCAGAATGTCCCCCATTATGTGCACATCCTTCTTGCCAATCTGTATGTGATCATCCCGCCTGCACTCAACCCAATCATCTATGGAGTCAGGACCAAGCAGATCCGGGAGAGGGTTGTAGCCATATTCTTCATATGGAAAGAGCAAGACTAATGAGCTCAGCACAGAGAAAACCTTTGAGAGCCCACCTTTGTGCTCAAGAGAGAAGAAATACATTTATTTCTTCTTTCATGAAAGAAATGTATTCTTGAAAAGTTAGTTATAAAGTAAACTTATGTTTATTAATAATTCCAGATGTATATTGATTCCAGTGATCGATGATACACAAAAAAACCAGTGGAAATGCGCATCAGCTACAGACGGTGGGGATTGGGAGTGGTGGAGGGGAGAGTGAGAACACAAATCATGTAACCATTTCAGGAAAAAAATTTTCTAAAAAATAAAATTTTAAAAAAAGTCCATATAAGTCCATAAACTTTAACATGAAATTGGAGAAATTGTACAATTCCCCCAAATAAATAAAAGGTTCATAGGAGAATATAAACAATTTATTTTCCTGCAAATGTGACTTTTTAAATTGTGACTAGAATATTGATTATACTCAAGTCTCCAAATACAAGTAATCTCATGAAACTTAAAATAACATATTTGAAATTCCTTTGGAATTAAAATGGTTGATTAAAGCCTAGTTGTATTTAAATTTTTCATCAATTATGACATGATGATGTTTATTTTAAGACTACTACTACCACCATCATCATCAGCTCTTTGGAAGGATCCAGTGAAATAAGGTTTAACAGTGATTTGAACTGATAATAGTGCATGTGAAAGGATAAGCCTTCGTAGTTAATTTCAACTATATATTTGTGAAGTTATATTTGTATTTCTGAATGCGAGGCATGTACCTCAGATATGGGATGGTACCAATGAATTGGGCTATCTTAATTTCTCTGAAAGGGGACAGAGGAGAGAGTCTGGAATCAGTAACTGTTCCCAGTAGAGAATCAGAGGAGGCAAGTAGGTGGCTGAGTAGATAGAAAGGTAGGCCTAGGTATGGGAGGTCCTGGGTTCAAATCAGGCCTCAGATACTTCCTAGCTGTGTGACCCTGGGCAGGTCATTTAACCCCAGTTGCCTAAGCCTTACCATGCTTTTGCCTTGGAACCAATATTTAATATTGATACTAAGACAGAAGGTAAGGGTTTCAAAAGAAAAAAAAATGAATAGAGGATGAATTTCATAGTAATGTGATGATTGAAGTGATTAGTCCTTTGGTTCTGAGAGCCATAATTTCAGCTTTTCATGACCTTTTTGACAAGCTTATTAGAATGCAAATAATAGAAATGCTATAGACATATATCTACATTTCATATAACAATGAAACAAAATTCTTAGACTATTTCTGTGGCCAATATGGGGAAATTTAGGATAAGGATAGTACAGGTAGATAGATTCTAAACAAATTTAGTTACTCATTCAAAGAACTGTATTAAAAAACCCAGATAAATGAGACTCCAAAATTTAATCATCAAAAGAAAGACACTATAGGTCAGTGATTCCCAAAATGGGTGCTACCGCCCCCTGGTGGGTGCTGCAGCGATCCAGAAAAGTGGTGATGGCCACAGGTGCATTTATCTTTCCTATTAATTGCTATTAAATTTTTTTAAAAATTAATTTCCAGGGGGCTAAGTAATATTTTTTTCTAGAAAGGGGGCGTTAGGCCAAAAAAGTTTGGGAACCACTGCTAGAGATGAAAATGACTATTAATATAATTCTACTTGAGATCCACTCACAGAAATAGCTTCTTTAAAAATGAATTTTAGAAAGAATATATACATTTAAAGAATTGTCCTTGAATCAAGACTTTTAAAAATATTTTTATCACTTATTCTTATATCACCTTCATTTCAAAATGTTTCCTCCCTACACTCAATGACCCTATTAAAAGAAATAAAGAAATAAAAGGGATCTCTCTCTCTCTGTCCCTCCTTTCCTCCTTTCCTCCCTCCCTCCCTCCCTCAATCCCTCCTCTTACAGCACCTTTACTTTCCAGCTCAATTCATTCAGTTCCAGGAAAGGGGCTGCGAATGCCATCTCTTCCACAGCTCAGATCATGCAGTCCATTTCCTTCTTCTCCAGCTTCTATCTCACAGTATAAGTGTATTTTTAAATAGTTTTTTGGTGTGATTCAAATCTGCCATAATAGTGTGATGGCTATCCAAAGTGGGGAAAAGCCATATCATGTTAGGAAGTAGCTAATAGTCCAATTTTCTGGCATACTTTGTTTCTCATTGAGAGAATTACCCCTCAAAAAAAAAGCTAGAAAGCTAAATTGGATCCATATTGTGAAAAGTTGAAAATGTCAAGCTGAAAAGTTTATATTTTATCCTAAAGAAATAAAGTAGTCACTTTAGGTTTGTTGTTTTTGTTGTTACTTTAAGAAGAAAAGTGATTTATACTTGAGAAAGATTCTTTGGAATATTTTAAACAAATTAGAGAAACAAAAAATTGCCTGTCAAATATACGGATAGAGGAAGAATTCATGATCAAATAAAATATAATAAAAATATCAGGAGGTAAAATGGATAATTTTGATTATATAAAATTAAAAATGTAATCAATATTTTTGCAAAACAATCCAATTTTTTTAAAAGTGAGTAAATGGGAAAAAATCATTACATTGAGTACCTCTGATGATGGTCTCCTTTCTAAGATATGTAGGCAATTGATTAAATTTGTAAGAATAAGTGTCATTCCCTAATTGATAGATGGTCAAAGAAAAGGCACTTTTCAGAGGAAGAAATCCAACTATCAACAACCTTATCAAAAAATCATTTCGTCACCAACAATTAGACATTCCAAACAAAATAATCCCAAAGTTCCAATTCACACCTATCAAATTGACAAAGTTGACAAAAAATAAAAATAATAAATGCTGGAGGGACTCTGGGAAAATAGGCACATTAATACGTTATTAATGTAGCTATGAACGAACATAAGTAGAAAACAATTTAGAGCTATTCTTCAAGCTATTAAACTATGAATAAATATCCTTTGATTCAAAAATAACACTACTAAATCTATACCTCCAAAGAGATAAAAAAAAAAGGAAAAGGGGGGCAGCTGGGTAGCTCAGTGGAGTGAGAGTCAGGCCTAGAGACAGGAGGTCCTAGGTTCAAACCCGGCCTCAGCCACTTCCCAGCTGTGTGACCCTGGGCAAGTCACTTGACCCCCATTGCCCACCCTTACCACTCTTCTACCTATAAGACAATACACCAAAAATTAAGGGTAAAAAAAAAAAAAAGGAAAAGTCCTAAATGTGAAAAATATTTATAACAACTTTTTTTGTGGAGGCAATGAAGACTGAGAGAGTGCTAATAAGTTGAGGAATGACTCAACAAATTTTAGTATACGGAAGTGATACAATATTATTGTGATGTAAAAAATGATGAAGGGGATGGTTTCAGAGGAACAAGGGAAAACTTGTAACAACTGATACAGAATGACATGAGTAGAGCCAAAAGAAAAATTTATATAATAACAACACTGTAAAAACCAAAATTGATCAATGCAATGACAGCTACTAGTCCAGAGGTTTTATACAATGAAACAAACTACCTGCCTACTGATTAGAAGTGACAGATTCAACATGTAGATTGAGACATGTTCACACATATACGTACATATGTGTGTAGATGAGCATATCTGTGTATACATATTGGATATATGTTTTCTTAATTACACATGTTTTTTTTAATAGAAGTCTCATTTTTCTTGTATTCGGTGAAGGGGGAAGGAGAGGGAGAAAGAATTTTTTGGGAAAAGTAATGTTTAAAACCACTTTTAAGAAAAGGAAAATGTTTTAATAATTGAGTGGAGAACAGTTTGGAAAAGGGAGAAGTTGTAAGCAGGGAGGCTAATTAAAACTACTATAATGGTTCAGGTAAAAAGTGATTAAGACCTGAACTAGAATATTGGCTATATGTAAAAAGATAAAGGGACAGATGTGAGAGCTTTTGAAAAAGTACTTAAAGGTAAAAAAAAAAATAAGGTGTTTTGAAGAAGTAGAAGGGTACTTTGACCATTATCAAGAGGTTGAAAATTGGAAGAATAACATGGAAGAGAAAGGAAAAAGGAAAGACACTGAAAATCTGAAGGAAAATCATGAATCTGACTGTCTTCCCATAAAAAGCAGAACTATACTCAGTAAAGTAGATTCTTTCTCTCCAAGAATACAGATTCACAGATCTAGAGCTGGCCTCCCAAGGAGTAAAGGATAAACTTCAGAGGTGGGATTTGAACTCAAGTCCTCTGACTACAACTCAGAGAGATAACATCTACTCAGAATCAGTGAAAAATAGCAAGTGGTGGTGATTGATGATTCACTACTAAAGAATGTTAGATATCTTTTTTGTTTAGGTGACTTTTATTGATTAGTAAATAACTCTGCTTTCTTCCTGGAGCATATGTCTAAGATATAGTGTTTTTTTTTAATCTTCAAGGTTTGTTAAAGCTGACTTCCACTTCTTACTTCTAGTGAATCAAATGAAGAAATTTATTGAAACCAACAGTAGCCAAAGCAGCCACCCAGTGCAAGGTGTCATGGAATCTTGACAAGAAAGTGGCATCTTCAGATCATGTGTGTTTTTTTAACCCTTACTTTCTGTTTCTTTAGTCTGTTATTCCAAAGGAAGAGAGCAATTTCCTTTCCCCTCCATCAATTTATGCTCTTTGTGACTTCCCTTTCCCAAGACTTTTTGATTGGAAGACTTAGACCTCAGTTTGGATAAGAGGTGAGTCTCCAGGACCCCAGGAGTTACCATGTTGGATTTATAATGGCCACACAACATCTCTTAGTATGGTAGACAAGAAGGAGGAGGAATCCACTCGTGGCCTCAGAAAGATTTGGTTCAGAGATGTCAGATGTCAGATTTTTTGTTTTAAAATCAAAAGGTTGTTTTGGGGGTACCAAAAAGGAGACTAGATTAATATTAAACTTCCACGGATATCTCCCTCAGTCTTCAACTTTCTCTTATTTCTGAATGTCATCAGATTCTCAATTTCTTACATAATGTCTCAACTTCTTAATAATATCTTATAATAAGAGTAACAACTAGCATTTAAACAATTTTTTTATAGATGATAATGAAATCCAGGGAAACTGATGACCTCACCAGGTGAAATATTGTAGAAGGATAAGGGAAATGGAGTCCTGGGAGACAACTATGGTTACTGGGTGAAATCTATTAAAAGATCTAGCAAAGGAAACTGAGGAGAGAGTAGTATCATAAAAACCCTAGAGAAATAAGAATATCAAGGAGAAAATATTGAAATTTTTTATTTTAAAGAGAAAAAAAGAATATCATTGTTGACTGGGAGCATTAGGAAATATTTCATTTGAATGTAACAATTGATGTAGGATTTAATGAATGAATGGGTATTATTTCAAAGGGATGATATGAAACCTGTAGGAGATAATGCACATAGAAAAGCACATAAAAAGGGGTTGTATTTGAAAGGAAAGTAATTAAGGTCAGCTGCTCTGAACCTTTGCTAAAAATGAGGCCTCAGGAGGAATTGATCAATGGAAGAAAGAGGCTGCACAACAGGATAATCCAGGTCACAGAATCTAAAGGATGCTCTAGACACTTCTGCTTGGTTTGGTCTCCATAGAACATCATGGTCCCAGTTCCCACTCTCCTCATGCTTGCCAGTTTCCTTTTACACATTGTTTTTGACTATTAGATTTTAAGGTCCATGAGGGCAGGAATTGCCTTTCTTTTTCTTATATGCATATCCAAAAGCTTCGCACAGGGTGTGGCTCATAGTAGGAGCTTAACATATTTTTATTAAATTGAATAGGTGTGCAGTTCAGGGTGTGTAGAAGACTGAACACACATACCAGAGCTATATTCTCTTTCCAGTCTCTATGAGATGTTCTTTGTTCTTTGGTCCCATACTTACCTTGCTTGTCTTAAGAGGAAACTGCCCAAACATTTAAGGCATCTTTTTTCATTCTATTGATTCTGAATCCTTGGATACCCTGTTTTCCCCCCATCTTCTTGCTGACCTGTGGTACAGACCCTCTTTTGGGTCTCAAATAATCTGTCCTGTCTCCAGTGTTTATCTAAGAGAGTTAATGGGGCTATGTTGCTTTATTTACTCTAGATCCTCTGTATCCTTTAACCATGTTACTTCTCTACTTCTCTCCCTTGGTCTTTCCCTAAGCTTCCCTCCTCTTTTTTTATCTTCTCTGATTTCAGATGCATTTATATCCTTTCTTTTCTTCCTTAATCTTGCCTGTGGCCCTATCTGACACCATCTTGAAATGCTGTTTCCAACCCAGTCCATCCTGTAGGTTGTCCCTTTCACAGTAGGACCTTAATGACTAAATATGCCTTACTATATCTAAGATCTTCCAAATAGTTTAAAATTTTTCTATTTATTATTTTTTGTTTTTATATTAACTCCATTTCTGAATAAATATTTTCCTCTTCCATACTCAGAAAGTCATCCTTTCCAACAAGTAATAAAAAAGAATGAGGAAAAAAGCAGTTCAGTAAAATCACCCAATACTTCAGATGTGTTTGACAGTTCATGGCCTTATCCTACCAACTCTGCAAAGAAGGAAAATGTTTAGTTTCAAATTGTCTGGGAGTCAAACTTCCTTCTATACAATTCAAATACTTATTTAAGGTTCTTAGGATCAACAGTACCAAATCTCCTTTAAAGAAAGACACATAATGTTCCTTCTCATAAAAGAAAGGATTTCTTAAATCTTTTATGAAATTACTATTCCTTTATATCTATCTAATAAAAATAATAATAGCAAGAATTTATATATGCCTCACATATATATATTTATATTTTATTTATTTATATTTTACATTTATATATATATACACAAATATATATATATATACTTCATTTATATATACCTCACTTGAGCCATACCTCAAGTGTTTTAAATGTATTGTCGCATTGGTTCCCATTAACCCTGTGAGAGAGATGCTATTATTATCCTCATTTTAAAAAGAGAAAAACTAAGACTGAGGGTTTAAATGAATTGATCAGGGTCACCAAACTATTAAGGTCTAATGAAGGATATGTACTTAAATCTTCCTTACTCAAAGTCTAGCATCTTATCTATTATCCTGGCATATATTTAAATACCTTAGATTCATGTCTCATAAAATCAAAAGATTAATGTGATCCATAATGTGTTAAGATGGGCTTAATGTTTAAAATGAAGGCAGTATTCTATCTTAGTTATATCACATCTAAGGTATTATGTCTATTTCTGGGAACCAAAAACTAGGAAAAATTCAAAAAATTGAATTTATATATTTTAGAGTAATCAAGGTATTATAAAAATTTAGGGACTAGGTTAGGAGACCTATTCCCATTCTTCCCACATTGGAAGAAATATCACACAGAAAAAGACTTAGACTTACCTTATTTGGCCCCAAAGCAGCACTTAGGATCAATGAGTAAAAGTTTTAGAGATGTATTTTCATTATGTGTAAGGAAAACCTCCTTAAAAGCTCCACCAAAAAATATAATAGGTTACCTGGAAGAAGAATTTATTCCTGACACATATTGGATGCTTAATAAATACTTGTCAATTGATGTATTAGAGAGTTTCAGATGTGGTTCAGGACAATATGTCTGGCATTTTATTTTGTTCCAACTTGAGAATAGATCTTGCTAGAGTAATTACTTTTTTAAAGAATTATTTTCTTTTCTTCAATAGTCTATCAGTATTCACAAATAGGTAATGAGTTAATTCCGGCAGAATGGAAATTTCTAGACTAATTCTGGTGTAGAG
>NC_058132.1:87071859-87201300 GCF_016433145.1 Gracilinanus agilis
AGATATATATATATATATATGTATACATATATATATATATATATATAGAGAGAGAGAGAGAGAGAGAGAGAGATACAAAAAAAATTTTTTAAGTAATCCATCAGAAATACAACTGAAATGGTAGCATATTAAGAAACAGGACATTCCTGATTCCCTCTCACTTCCGTTCCCAACAACTACTCCAAGAAAGACTTTGAAATAGTACTCAATTGTCAATTTGAAAATTCAAGGAAAACTTCACATTGAATCATTTTTAAGAAAGCATAAGTGGGGGCAGCTGGGTAGCTCAGTGGAGTGAGAGCCAGGCCTAGAGACAGGAGGTCCTAGGTTCAAACCCGGCCTCAGCCACTTCCCAGCTGTGTGACCCTGGGCAAGTCACTTGACCCCCATTGCCCACCCTTACCAATCTTCCACCTATGAGACAATACACCGAAGTACAAGGGTTAAAAAAAAAATCTTAAAAAAAAAAAAAAGAAAGCATAAGAGATGGAAATTGGCGAAAACCAAGAGACTACCCATGAGGATATCAAAGAAAGCTTTCTAGCATTCAAGCTATACGACACCTGTGACAGTGTATTATGGCAAAAAGAGATGTCAGAATTAGCAAAGTTCGGCTAGATATTGTATACGACACAACTCGAAGTTCTGTTGGACCTGCCCCAAAACTAGGTCATATATCAAATGTGACCCAAGGCTTGGGGTAGTTTAATGGGCAAGAGGCATGAATAGAAGCAAGCAACATTTATGGGTTTCTGACCCTGTGTCTGGGTCTAAGATTCAGTCACCAGGATGATCTGAGGTCTGAAGATGAATAAAGAAGGTAGAAATAACAAACCAAAGCATATGCATTCCTGGTGCTCTGAACCTGCAAAGCCTTCCTGATACATGAGAGGGATGAGGGCCAAAAGTAGTCTATTGGCGTTCCATCCAGGGCAAAGAATACAGATCCAAATCAGGATGATGGGCTTGCAAAGGTCTGATCAGGAGATCATTGATCAAACTTTTACTTACATCAGACAGTTAGGGTTCACTTAAAGTCAAAAAGTCTTTAATATCAGCTGCCCTTAAGATCCTTGAAGAACATAGAACTCAGGATGTAGATGAAGGAGAAATAGGAATCCAGAAAACACAAAATAAGACAAAACAAGATCCAGATATTCCCTATGGAAATTCATAGACTTAGACACTAATAAAAATTCAGAATTTTGGAAATAAGGCTATAAAAATGAGTAAACAAAATTATAAGAAGACCATCATCTGAAAGTTTTCATGGTCAGGAGCTTTTAGGACAGAAACCTAGAAGAAGAGAATACTTTTAAAAGACAAAACTTTTTTAAAAAAGAGAGAAAAACAGCTTTGGCACACAATTAACTGGAATTCTTGAAGAAATTATTCCAGAGTTTAAAAAAGCTAAAATTTATTTTATAAATTAAATAAAAGCAATAAAAGAAGGAAGGAAACAAGGAAGTGTGAAAGGTTAAAAGTTTTGGTAGGAGTTTGAACAAAGGGCAGGAGAGCAGTTTGATAAACACAAAACATTTTGTTTATTTTGAGGAAAGTTCACACAGGAGATAGAAAGGAGGAAAGTGAGAGTAATCTTATGTTATACCTAAAATTCCAATCCTAACTAAAAAGTTCTAAAAAACCCTAAATCTATCTGCCTTCAAGGTATAAAGATAGGTCCAGTTGGCAATGATGTCTAGCTACTAGCAATAGCGGGAGGGAGGGGGCTGAGTGGTTACAATTCTTTCTCCTCCCCCTTCTGCACAGTTGTTCCCCAGAATAACAGTTATAACAGAAACCCTAGTAGGCCAGGAATGGAGGCTATATTAATTTGAGTATCTCAGAGCAAAATTGACTGACAAATAGGGAATTATCCCACAGAAATTAGCAGTTTCCATTGTAGGAATATTATTCCCAAAGCCTCTGGTAGATAAAGTACTCAGGATGACTTCAAATTGCTAGCTGCCTTGCCCTCTGGATCACAGCTATGCTCAGAGCTTGCCTGGATGAAGATTTGCTTTGGTAATGTATGGATGGAGTCAGTAAAGCCTATAAATATTAACTTCACACAACCCACAAACTTAACAAGGGAAGGGATTTATTAATTCAGGAAAACATGGAAGGAGGGATAATTTCTAGGAAGGAGAGTGAGGTAAAACTATCTAGTATCTTCAGGATATTGACAGAAATAGCAATCCCCCAGAGGGGAATACCTGGAATAAACTTATTCCTCTAACTCCCTCACAAACTAAACTTTCTCTTGAATCTTATGTTATCTAGCTAAGATGGTGAAGGTAATCTTGATTGTAGATCTATATTGTTCAGAGATTAGCTGGGATACTGCATATGGGTATTTTCACAGTGCTCGTGGCCTGGTTTAGTCTGTATGGGTAAACAGCAAAGAATCACCCTGCTCCCTGAGGTCAGAGCTAAACTAGCAGAGGAGTAAAATCCTACCCCTCTCAAACCACCCAGCTCCCCAAAGAGTGTCCTTGCCAAGCTGGGTGTCCTGATTTTATACCCACATTCTTAACTGCCCCTCTCCTGGAGTTCTGGGGGGTACTGTGGAATTCTGTGAGGCAGTTTACCCCACTTAAGTTCATGCATGTTACAAAGGACAGGTTCTTCTGCCAGGGCCAGGCCCAGCCTACTCTGATTATACTGACTTTCTAAAAATTAGTTAGGTTGAGTGGCTTGCCCAGGACCACATCACTAGTAAATGTATGAGGCTGGATTTGAACTTAAGTCTTTCTGATTCCAGGCCAGATGCTCTGTCCATTGCACCATGTAGCTTCTTAGTCCATTCTCTAAGTTGTCCTCTTCTCCACACAATGTTAATGACTAAGCATGAGCCTTAATTTTTTCCAAGGCCTTCCATTCATTTTAATGATTTTGTTTTTTATTGTTTTTTATAACATATCAAATTTATTTATGAAAAAATCATGTCTTTTTCCATACCCAGGAAGCCATACCTTTCAACAAAAATTGAAAAAAAAAGAAAGAGAAGAAAAATCACTTCAGTAAATGTACCCAATACCTCAGTTGTGTCTCACAGATCATGACTGTATCCCAACAACTATGCAGAGAAAAGTGCTGTGTTTTAACCTTTTTCTGGGTGTCACGCTTCCTTCTACTCACCTCTGCAATTTATTTGGATTGTTCAGGTTCCCACATAACTTCAGGCCATATAAAATATCCACCTGTATGTTAACAAAAATACACACATTTGCCTTTCTCTGAGAAAAGAGGATATTTTCCCCCAGTACATCTGATTTGTACATAGAAAAAAAATGCCCAAATGTACAAAGAACAATACCTGTGAACTTTCCAGTTCTGCAAAGGAGTGGGTCAAAAGGATCCTCTTGTGTCTCTTCTTTAAAATCATGCTTGAACTTTATAATTTTACTACATTCATTTTTTATTTTATGTGTGTATATGGTTCTATTTTGCAATTACATTGCTGTAGACATACTATATTTTATTGTCTTGGCTATGCTTACTTTATTCTGTACCAGTTCATGGATTTCTTTCAATGCTCTATATTTATCACATACATCATTTTTTACAATACAATAATATTCCATTATATTTCTATATCACAATTTGTTTAGCCATTCTTTAATTAATGGATATCTGCTTCATTCCAAATTCTTTGCTATCAGAAAAAGTTGTACTATAAACATAACATAGGAACTTTCTTCTTATAATTGTCTTCCTTGAAGTTTAAGCCGAGTAATAAGGGGCAGAAATGATTTCTTAATGTTTTCTTCCTTTTATGTCTTTTACTAATAACAATATGATTTCTATCACATGTTAAGTGCCTTACATGTATTATCCTGTTGTATCCTCACAATAACTCTCTGAAAGAAGTATTATTATCCCCATATTACAGATGAGAAAACTGAGGATAAGAATTTAAATAAGCGTAAGTCCCATAATGGCAGTTCAAAAGGTTAATATGATTATGGCTAAAACATAATGGGCTCAGTGTTTACAATGAAGGCAATATTCTACCTGGGTCACACTATGTCTAGGGCACTGTGTAAATTTTTGGGGGAAGAAAACAAAAAAGTTTTTCAGGAAAGATATTCACAAAGCTAAAATATGCAATGTAGGGTTAGCAGGGTATTATAGATTGGAGTCAGAATACTTATTCCTAATCTTCCCATATTTGAATAGTTGTTATGCAGAAGAATGATTAAATTTATTATGTTTGATCCAAGGGAAAATATAGAATCAATGAGTAAAAGTTGCAGAGAGGGATATTTTTTACTCTATGTAAGGAAAATCTAGTAAAAACAGCAATGGAAAAGTTTAATAGGCTACGTGGAGAAATAGCTGATTCTAAGTCTCTAGAGGTGCCTGGAAAAGGTCTTGGCACATAATGGATGCTTAAAAATATTGATGATTTATTGATTGGAAAGCTTTGAAAATGGAACTCTATTGACTTCTCAATTACCTTATAAATCATTCTTTTTTATTATAATTTGGATAAAATGACCTCTGAGGTCCCTTACAAGTCTAGACCTCAATGTTTCTACAAATATGATATCTCTTATGGGGAAAACCAGGGGAGATAACTTAAATACTATATGTGGGTCCAGGAGAGTATGTAGGAGACAGGAATGATAAAAGACGGGGACTGGGGGCAGCTGGGTAGCTCAGTGGATTGAGAGCCAGGCCTAGAGACGGGAGGTCCTAGGTTCAAATCCGGCCTCAGACACTTCCCAGCTGTGTGACCCTGGGCAAGTCACTTGACCCCCATTGCCTACTCTTACCACTCTTCCACCTATAAGTCAAAACACAGAAGTTAAGGGTTTAAAATTTAAAAAAAAAAAAAAAAAAAGATGGGGACTTAACAAGTTAGGGAGACTGGGTTTAACTGCCAGGGAAAATGTCTATTGATAAAAGTGACAGTAAGGCCTAACTGTCACCCTGAACCATCTAGACAAGGGGCCTGTGGAAACTTGCAAGCAAATGACAAGAGTTTGTAACAAATTTAATTAAGAGAACTATGGTAAAAGATGGGAATAGGGGTTTCTACACTTCCAGACTAAGGGCAAACCACAGGGTCAGGGGAGGGACTGAACTGAGACTTAAGCAAGACAGGGCCCAGAGAATAGCAGGCCTGAAGTGTGTATCCTCACAGCAGAGTCCTGACACACTCCAGCGATGTTGCAGCTCTTCCAGGACCACCTGCTGTACTCTTCCAGGTGGGTAGATTCTGGGAGCTGACCCAGCCCAAGTTAACCAGCAACTCAGGTTGGGATTAATAGTCTCTTCCAAAAATCTCCCACAAGTAGATGACAGTCTTCCTTCAGGATCCCAGGAAATCCACTTCCTCTGAGGTCTCCCAGGGTCAGTTACAACTTCTCCCAACCACCATGGAATCCATCTCAGAGAGAGAGAGAGGCCACACTTCCTGCTTCCCCATTCCGTTTGGAATTCTCAAGCCCTTCCTGCTAGGTCTCCTAAATAATAACTAAGTAATCCTCCTCAAAACATATCTATATGTCAATTTGCCCTTCCACATATTTGCTACAAGCTGGCACTTGAGAAAAAATTTTACAGTTTCCATTTCATTTCAAAGACATAAAAGGTGCAGGTAGCAAATATCAGAAACTGAACTTGAAATCAGACTTTCCTGTCTTTCAGTCCAACACTTTATTTACCCTCTTTCATCTTTTTCAAGTAACATAGTAGTGGACAGTCATAGACTTGCAACCATCATCTTTCGATTCCTCATTCCAAAAACAAATGCTTGTATGGAAGACCCATTGGTATGTCTCAGAACAACCTCTACAGTGTATTGTATTGTCTAATTTGAGTATAAATCCTGCTAGAGAAAGCACTTTTTTATATTCTTGTCTTCTCTTCTGCCTTGGTACTTGGCATATTGATTCACCAATAGGTAAGGAGTTAATTTCAGCAGAATATGTATGTATGCATATGGTATGTTGGGGCAGAAAGTGACTCCAGTTACCAGGGTCATCCCATTCATTTACAGGGAACATAGGACCATCATTATCCCTTCCTGGTAACTTTTTCTGTGCCCTGGGACCATAGAACCCTGAGGTCAGGAACACTGTAGGCCCTGGGGATCCTCATTATGTAGAATTTTCTCAAGAAAGAAAGGGGTCAGAGGAGCATTTCAGCCTCAATATAAACCTTTCTCAGTTGAACAATTAAAGAGAAGTCAGAGGGTGGGGAGCTATAGAATCCTGTCCCTGAGAGAGCATTACTCACTTTTGATGCAGTTGGTGAGTCTATTCATTCACAGTTTCAGAGATTTAGCAGAGCTCAGAATACTGAAAGGAAGAGAGATAGAGAGAAAGAGAGAGAAAGAGAGAAAGAGAGACAGAGACAGAGACACAGAGACAGATAGACAGACAGATTGAACTACTCCAGGATCCAGCTTATGATCTACTAAAAATGGACAAGTAACCATATAGAATGAGGCAATCAACACAGAAATCCAGTAATATGGCTGGTTTATACCTAAAGAGCCAGGTAGGAATAGTTTCTATGGAGAACAACCTTGAAGGGTTCGGAGACAGGAGTAAACCATAGCAAATTCTACATAATTTGGGAGACAGAAACTGACTATATTTGGAGCTGAGAGTATGTTCTATGGGAAGCAGAGGGGCTGAGATGATTGGAGTATTAAGGCAATGAGTTAGAGAAAGAAATATGAGAACACAAAAAGTTCAACAATAGAACACCCTTCCACTCTCACACACAAACTTACAGTTCATCCACCTCTACCAAATCTCTATTTTTATCATTTGCATCTTCACTAGGTAAGGAGTTAGTTCTAGTCAGCTGGAAAGTTCCAGAATCTAAGGTATATGGTCTATAGAGAGGAATTATCTAGAATTTATTTCTGTCAGTCCAGGAAAAGAATGTCATCATTAGGGGTATGTCAATTTAGTGTTCAGCTATAGGAATGATGATGGCAAAGGAAATGAATGCTTCCTTTTGGTTGGAGACAGTAAAAATGCTCAAGGTTTAAATTTCAGATGGGAGCTTAATGCCAAAAATCAGTTATTTTATTTACATTTCCTCTAAAAATAAAGAATATATAACATAGCTAGCAGTTATCCTTCTCTATTCATCCATCTATCTATGCAACCATTCATTCTTCTATTTAACTAGATAACTTTGATTCTTTCATAAATAACATAATTTTATTACAATAATATAGTATAAAATAATATATTTCCTGACCTTCAGAAGTCTAGAAGAAAAGGTACAATATATACAACTATAATACAAATAAGTTTCCAATAGAGAAGTAGGAAATGGAAAAATATTCTAAATCAATTAATTAAATAAAATTTAAAAAAAATTAAATTAAAAATAAAAATAAATCTAAAAATAAATGAATGAATGAATGAATGAATGAATAAAGAAGTAAGATTGTTTTTAGAATTTAGATAGGTAGAGATGACATGGGAGGGAATTATAGGTGGAGGGAACCAGAAGAAAAGTAGCACAGATCCTTGAGAGGTAATGGCCCAATGAAAAGTATCCAAGATTTGGAGTCATAGGATCTTGGTTCAAAACCTGGCTCTAGTTTGAAATCTGAACTTGAATAAGAAACTAAATCTCTCTAAGCTTCAGTTGCCTTATTAGTAAAATAAGTTTGGATTGATATTTTCCATCACTTGCTTTAAATCTGTGATTCTATGATAATGTGTGCCTGGCTAAGAAATGGACAGTTAATTCCCTTTTGGTGTGATGGTTAGAATGATTCTTCTTAGAACTTGTACCCTATAAGTTGGAAATAGCAAAACCCATGGAACCTGGATGTCACTCATTCAGAATAAAAGGACAATGGAGGCCACCTTTTCTCATTGCCTTAGAAAACATTAGCCTAAAAAGCACATAGTGAGTATTAGTCTAATATAGATTGGCTATGAGAAATAAGACATCTAGCAGAGATACCCTTTTCAAAGCTAAAAAATCACTTTTTTGTAATAAGTGATCTAAATTAATTTAGCCTGCCTTTCTGGACAACTTGTTTTTCTCAGGAGACTAGTAGAATCTGGCCAAAAATGGGTAAGGAGTGACTAAACTCGTTATACTCTTGAATGATGATGAGCCCCTCACTGTGTGTTGAATTTTATATATAGCCCAGAATTGGAAACGTTCAAGTTCAATGTGACTATATGGCTTAAATGTCTATTTATGTTTGTGCTGTGAATATTTAGAAAAAATATTCAAATTTTGTGGGCACTGGGATCAAGAGTACCTTTCCCTCAAATTCAGAAACAAACAAAAAAATGATCAGGTAATCCAGCTATGTATTGGCACAACTAAATAAGGTTTAGCAAGATGTTATTTGGAAGAAAAAACTGTGGACAAAGGATAGAGAGATCAAAGAAAACTCCAGGTAATGGTTTGCAAATTTCCTGGGCTGTGATAGAATGGCAGTCAGTAAAACATTCTCCTCTAAAGTTGTTGCCATGTAAGGATGAAGAGAATAGCAACTATAGCACTAGATTGGAGAGGATATGAAGGAACACTGGAAAGGGAAAATCAAAACTAGTAAACATTTAAAGACCTAGTATGGATCTAGACCAGTGGTTCCCAAACTTTTTTGGCCTAGTGCCCCCTTTCCAGAAAAAATATTACTTAGCCCCCTGGAAATTAATTTTTTTAAATTTTAATAGCAATTAATAGGAAAGATAAATGCACCTGTGACCATCACCCCACTCCTGGATCGCTGTAGCACCTACCAGGGGGTAGTAGCACCCACTTTGGGAATCACTGATCTAGACAATTTAAGTGAGCTTTATCCAAATTTGTAAAATTTCAAAGGGATTGCCTGATGAACAAATAATCAGTTTCTTTGAATCAAAACAGAATCAACCTGGTGACTTGGAAATAGGATCACAAAAATTCTTGAGTAGCAAAGAGCTCTCAATTTATTGAGTGCAAAGCCATACCTGAAAACATACTTCACCAGCAATACTTGTATATGTTTATCCAAAGTCCACTTTGAGATATCCAATGATTGGAACTTGCTACCTCCTAATATAGCTTATTCCCTCTTTAAAAAACAAACAAAAAAATCTTTACCTTCCATCTTAGAAGCAATACTGTGCATTGGTTCAAAAGAATAAGTTCAGTAAGGGTTAAGCAATGGTTGTTAAGTAATTTGCCAATGTTCATGTAGTTAGGAAGTATCAAAGGCCATATTTGAATGGAGGACATCCTGTCTATAGGCCTGGCTCTCAATCCACTGAGTCACCAAGCTGCCCCGTTATTTCCTTATTTAGAAGCTTTTGGTTTTTCACAAAAAATTTTTTTTTCTCATAGGAAATAAGTCTTTTCTCTAAAATTGGGTTTCGTTGTCTTTGAGTGAGTTCATTCTTCCTTTCATCTAACACATGCAAAGATTAACGACAATAATTAGATAATACTTCCTTTCAATTTGTAAGATTGATTTTTTCTTTTTTTTAATTTATAAAAGGTATTTTTCCTTCTTCTTCAAGCTCCCTTTACCATTAAAAAAGTAAAGCCTTATAAGAAATATCCATAGTTAAATGAACAAATTCCACATATATGTGTGTATTATGTGTTATGTGTGTACATATATATTAAACGTACATATATTTATAAATATACATATACATAAAATTCTGCAAACCAATTCTTCCACCTCTTGAAAGAATAGCCATTGATAGGAATATAAAGGGAAAAGATTTATTGTGTATGCATCTCAGAGAAGAAATATTAAACATACTCAGCATACCGAATTAGAGTACTCAACATATAATCTTTTTTTTTCCTCTTCCAGACATCAGAAGCACAAATGAGTGGCATTCTACAGAACTAATCACTAGCAGAATGCTTCTTTCCAATGATACTCAGTTTCACCCTATATCCTTCCTTTTGCTGGGAATCCCAGGATTGGAAGAAATGCATATCTGGATTGGCTTTCCCTTCTGCTCTGTGTATCTTATTGCCCTCTTGGGAAATCTTACCATCCTCTTTGTCATTCAGACTGAACGCAGCCTCCACCAACCAATGTTCTATTTTCTAGCCATGTTGTCCACAATTGATCTAGGCTTGTCCACCTCCACCATCCCCAAAATGCTGGGTATCTTCTGGCTTAACCAAAGAGAGGTTAGCTTTGGAAGCTGTGTTGCCCAGATGTTCTTCATTCACATGTTCACTGCCATGGAAACTGTTGTGCTTGTAGCCATGGCTTTCGACCGTTATGTTGCCATCTGCCACCCGCTTCGGTATAGTATGATACTGACCAACAGAACCATTGTTATCACTATGACAATTTTGTTTCTCATTAATTTCATTTTGGTGTTTCCAATGGTGTTTCTCATCTTGAGGCTGCCCTTCTGTGGTCATCGTATCATCCCTCACACTTACTGTGAACATATGGGTATCGCCCGGTTGTCTTGTGCTAACATTAAAATTAACATGATATTTGGATTAATTCTTATAGCTATGGTATTTGGGGATGTGATTCTTATTGCCATCTCTTACCTAAAGATCCTCCATGCTGTTTTCCTCCTCCCCTCCAGGGAAGCTCAGCTCAAAGCTCTCAATACTTGTGGCTCCCACATCTGTGTCATCTTGGCCTTCTTCATTCCAGCCTTCTTCTCCTTTCTCACTCACCGATTTGGCCATAAAGTACCAGGCTACATCCATATCCTCCTGGCTAACTTGTATGTGGTTGTACCACCTGCACTCAATCCTGTCATCTATGGAATCAGAACTAAACAGATCCGAGAACTGGTGTTGAGGGTCTTTAAGAAAAAGTAATTTTCATCAGTATGTCATAAAGAAATGAATTTGTGTTATTTCTGACCTCTACCTCAAAGGATAGCCAATATTTAGTGACTGATTAAATGGAAAATGGATTCAATAATGGCAGACCAACCAAGCATAGAGTATCAACCCTATGACTGACTAGTTGTAATGGTAATGCTCAGAAGGCAGCTTAAATTGACACGATGATAAAGGATGACACATGCCACTTCTGACTGAGCCGCTCTCTGAATGATCATAAAATTATAGGAGAAAAATTGAGAAATAGAAATGACCTTGGGGTTCACCTAGCCCAGTTTTCTCATTTTTAAAGATGAGAAAGTGAGGCCCAGAAAGTCTTAAGTGGCCCACAGTCATATGGGAAATAAGTAGAGAATCAAAATCTGAATAGAAGTCCTGATTTCAAATACACTATTTTTTCCAGTGTATTGTAGTATCTTTAATGGAATTCAGTTATTTAATGAGGTGTTGAAAATAGAGTAAGAGTATAGCCATTTCTTTTTTTTAATTGATAACCAAATAAACTTTATGTGCTCTAAAAAGAAAAAAATGTTTTTCACATGTATTTCTTTGATGGTGAGCTCATAAATGAGTAAATGTTATTCTGGTAATTGCTTTATTCATCAAAGATGGAAAAGTAAGTAGAACCAATGTCTTTTATGATATGCAAAGATACTGAATTTCTGGGAAATTGCTAAATCACTATTTATTCTGTTGGCTCCTCATTTATAGCACTTAAAAGTATTAGTGTGTTTCTCTGGATGAAACCTTAAAATAACTATAGTTTAAATTAGTTTTGTCTCCACCCAACTCTTTTTTGTCTATAATTCTTGGTCTTATGAGTCATTTCAGGACCACTAAACCATCATTTATAGATGGATGATTTTCAAAAGGACTCAAAGCATTCAGAATAAGCATCATAACAAAGGCTTTGAAGTTAAAGCAGACATCACATGCCCATGGAGGACATGCACATTTTACTCATATAGATGAAAATAGCTGATGCAAATGTAACAAAATTTAGTAAAAGAAAACACAAAGATCATCAAAGACTATATTCAGATATACTCCTAAACATAAAGGGGAATTGCTTTAAAACAATTACCAAAATGGAAGGGGGCTTTTGTTGTTGTTATTGGGTTTTTTTTGAAGTATATCTAGAGTTAAAATTATAAGCTTGTATTTTATATTTGTTCTGCTACATTTTTCTTTATTAGGAGGCAGGAAGAGGTAATTTCATTAGTGTATGAGTTCCTGTCCTGGCAATTTCCCTTCTAATTTCAATAGTCCACCCATTTGTAACCTATAGAGTAGGCAGGTTGCCTGGAATGCTGAGGGTTAAATGAAATGCCCATGGTGTTACAATGTGTGTCAAAGGCAGGATTTAAACACAGGTTTTCTTATTCACTGTGCCAATCTTCCTATTATTTATTGACACAAATATTAAAATAGCTAATATCGATGTGCCCCTTTAATTTCTGTAAGATTATCTACTATGTTAATGATCATGGGAAAGTTAAAATCCCATGGATTTCAATTTCCTTAAAAGTAAATTGGAGATAGCAATATTAATACAATTGGTTTCTCAGGGCTATGGGAGGGGAGTAATTTTTTAAAATTTAGCTAGTAATATCTATATCAGAAGTTACCATTGCTTTGTGAATAGGATCTGTGAAAATTCCTTCTAGCAATATAGATTTTCTCTTGTCTCTAACATCTATTCTTAGAAAGTTATCTAGGGTACTAATGGTTCAATCATTTGTCCATGGTTCAATCACTATGAGTTATAGATACAATTTGAACCCAAATATTTATGACTCCAAAAACAACTTCCTATCCACAATGTCTTAATTGTTATTATTGTTATAGTATTATTGACTTATAATAATTATTATATGCAAGGGAAAACCTATAAGAGTAAGGATTAGGTATCCTATAAGAACTCTTATGACTCTGATCTTACATTTAATATGAATGATTTTGGGGAATATTTTTTCTTCCTTCTCAGTTTTCTTCTCTTTAAAATGAAAAAATTGAACTATAAATTCTCTAAGGATTCTTCTCAATCTAAACCCCATGATCTATTTTATTGAACTCTTTAAAGAATATTGCACAGAGCAAAATAGGAACATTTTGGAATTCATATTCAGTATGTAATAATATACATGGGGAATATACATGGAGAAACAAAGTGGTTTCCCATTTGATAGGATTACTGTTTTTATAATGGCTTATAAAACATTTACAAATGCCACAAAATTGGAGACTGATGAAATGGATGACAAAATCTCAGTATTCTTCTGGAGTACTAGTAAATAAAGGCTTAGTGGAACCTCTTTTTCCCATTTTTTTTTCACAAAGTTTATGTAGCATCAGAATTAATTGTTCTTTAAGAGCCTGGTAGAATTCACTTTTAATCTAATCCAGGACTTTTTTCTCTTTTGAGAGTTTATTTGTTTATTGTTTGATTTTTTTTCTGATATGGTATTATTTAAATATTTTCTTCCTCTTCCGTTAATCTGAGAAACTTGTATTTTTGTAAATATTCATCTACTTAATTTAAATTGTCTGTCCTAATGGCATGTAATTGGGAAAATAAATTGATTGTTTCCTTTATTTCTTCTTCATTATTTATGAATTTACCTTTTGCATATCTCAATACTAGTAATTTGGTTTTGTTTCTCTTTTAACTAATGTCTTATCTATTTTGTTTTTCAAAGAATTTCTAGTTTTATCTATTAATTCAATATTTTTTTGCTTTTACTTTTTTTAATCTCATCTTTGACTTTCAGAATTTTTACTTTAGTGTATGATTGGGGCCTTAAAATTATTACTTTCTAGTTTTTTTCTTTTGTAAAGGTGCATGCCAAATTTTTTATCTTCTCTTTCTAATTTTCATTGATGGAATTGTTTAAAGATTCATTTTCCCCTTAACTAGTGCTTTGTCTAACCCCCAAAATTTTTATATGTTTTATTATTTTTAGTGAAATTATTGATTTTGTGATTTGTTCATTGACTCACCTATTCTTTAGGTTTAAGTTACTTAGTTTCCAATTTATTTTGACTCTTTACTTCATAGTCTCTTTATTCAGTATAATTTTTATTGCATCATGGTTGGTAATAGAATAATTTAATTTTTCTGCATTTGCTTGTGAGGTTTTATGCCTTTCTACAGGGCCAAATTTTACAAAGGTTGCATTCATATCTGAGAAATAGATATACCACTTTCTATTTCCCATTCAATATTCTCTAGAAGACTTTCATGTTTAACTTTTCTAAAATTCTACTCAGGCCATTAATTTCTTTATTGTCTAGTTCCTAGTTAAATTTATTAGGTTGAAGAGAGATATATTGAGACCCACACACACACAACTTTCTGCAGTTTGTTTCACTTTTTCATCAAGAATTTAGATGTTAAACCATTTGATGCACAAATATTTACTGAAGACTTCAGCCTGGGTTTGAGGCTAGAATTGAGTCCTTGCTTTGTTCCTGGGATCCTGACAATGGAGTCATTGTTTGCTTCTGAATTTGTTCCTTGCTCAGTATATAGTTAAGTACCAGTATATTATGAGGATTCCTATGCAACTTCTCTTCTCCATAACCCTGAGGTTTGGGTCCTCTCCCTTAGTCTGCCCTGGATTTAAGAACCAAAGCTGAGTAATTAGTGACAGAGCAGCTAGACAATACCTGTTCCTACACCTGATGCTGCTTCAGAGATCTGCTGGGATTTCTTTCTGCCCTGGTGTCCAGTCTTGGTACTCTTTCAGGACCTACACACTGGGATGCTCTCTCCTTAATCTCTTCTTTAGTACCTTTGCCCACTGTCCATAGACTTCTCTGTTTTTTTTAATTGATCTGGGAATTAAAATCACTCATTGTGACTTTTTAAAATTTTTCTGATCAAAATTTGATTAGGTGTAATTTCTAGATCTTTATGTAGGAGGTTAGGTAGGGTAGCTAGGCTCACTTATTGTGCTACTCCACCATCTTGATTCTACCTCATCATAGTCATTCTTGATGAAGTTATGAGAAAAGAAGAGGCAGTCCTTCATAAATCATATTCTATAATAGAGTGCATCTTTATAGTCAGCCTGAAAGAATGACATAGAGAATATAAAATTTTACTGTACTTATTGTTTGTTAACTATCTAAAAATTAAATCAGTAAAGCATAAATACAGCCACAATGTCTCTTCTACACCATCTTCCATATAGATATCAAAACCATATAAGAGTTCTTGAAAGATAGAACAATAGACACTTTGTTGGATGGTATACTGATCACAAGTAACAGTATAAAACATAGATACTTCCACTGACGAAAGATGTTTGCCACCAGACGAGGCAAATTTCCCCAAATACCCATTTGTAGGTAACATTGTAATAACTTCTTCAAGTTCTTCAAAAGCCTCTTAAATAGTATTATCACTCAAGAGTTTGGTCCAATTGCTCATGTAGGAATAATCTAAACAAATAACAATATCTATTGACCAGACTATGATATGCAGTAAGTGGGCCACCCCCTGAACTTGTCAATCAATCTTCTATATTCAGTATAAACAATCAACTAGCCCACAATTCAAAAAGAGTATGACAGTGGGTTTCATTGCCCTATAGATATTGGGCAGGGCTTTTAGTAACCCCCTCCCAAGACTTTTCTGTAAACAAAACCCATTTTTAAACTATAATGTTCTTCTGGTAATGCTATATTATTTCAAATTTTTAAAATGTTATCAATTTGAAGAATTAAAATTGAGGTTTAGGAAAAGGAAAATAGGTAGGCATATCTTATATAATAGTAGAATGAAATGTTACAAAAAATTATGCAGAGGTAATATAAAAAAACAACATCTGAAAGATCAATGCCTGGAATAAAGATAGTAGGGTCATATAGTAAGAGTGAAGGATGGGTAACTAGATGGCTGTGTATAGACAGGCCTGGAGATAGAAGGTTCTGGGCTCAAATTTGACTTCAGACACTTTCTAGCTGTGTGTTTCTGGGCAAATCACTTAACCCTAAATACCTAGCCATTACTACTCTTCTGCCTTGAAACTAATACTTAGTACTGATTCTAAGACAAAAGTAAGGACTTAAAAAAAATCAAGGGAAATCACAGGGAAGCCTTGTGCTTGAATGACAGGGATACAATATGAAGAGAAACTATGAACTGAAGAGAACTCTAGGAAGATCTTCAGCATGTCAAATGATCCCTTATGTGAGTAGTCATTCTAAGTAAGTGGGAAACAGGAGCAAAGGTATATTCTAGAGATAGTGAATAGATTGGCCTGGATGGAAATTAAATGTTTGTGTTGGAGGATGTAGAATATATAGGATTCCAGATTCTAGAGTTGAAAAACAAGGAAAGTGATTGAAATGTGGAATCATAGCCAGCAGAACTAAAGGAATTGAGAGAAAAAGAGGCAACACAGCCAATGACTAAAGAGTGGTAGTGGATTCCAGAGAAGTTGTGGGAAACATAGTTCCTGGCATATACTAAACACTTAGTAAATGAATACTCTTTCATCTACATATCTGCCTAACTTTCAACAAAGAAAGGGCAAGATAGTAAAGAAATAGTGGATTGGTTTGGTTCAATGAATAGACTGGGGAAAATGTCAAGGAAAATCTTAACATTTGTCTTACAAGATCTTTTCATGCATTGAACTTTAGAATACTGCTGTAATGGGTACAGAGGCATCAATCAATTTATAGAATTAATAGCAGATGAATTAGGGTAGTCCAAAAGTTTCAGGGTGGTAAGAATATAGAAGATTTGCTGTCTAAAATGTCTATATCTTATTTTGTGACCCTTCAACTTGGCAATTTTGAACTATGGTCTTTCTTTTCCTCCTCTTCTCTTCTATTTCTATAATCATTTCCTCACCTTTCCATGAAATATTTCTGTTTTCTAACCTATTCCTTCATTAACTTTCTAACAGCATCATATCCTTTCTTCTCCATTCACCTAAAATATCTACAAATAAAATATTTGCTTTCCTCCAACATTTATATTGTCTGCCAATACCAGGTATCTAAAAATGTTTTTTGATTGATTATTATTGGATTTCAGCACCTGGAACTCTATCCCTAGACCTCAATTGCCTAATTGTGCATCAAACCCTAGTTTCTTCAAATCTCTATTCAAAGTTTTTATGCACTGGGATAACCTTAAATCCATACCATTCACTCTAGCAATTCTCTGAGCACTTATGTTTATCCTCCATACAAATAACTCTAGTTACTTCCTTGTTCATTAGTTTTCTATTGTGTGTCTATTTGGTCTGTTTCCTAGGGGTGATATCCTGTTTCTTATATTGAACTTTCTGTTCCATGGTAAGAAACTGTGGCATTTTTTTTCTACTTATAAATTTCCATATTGTGCTTTGCATCCAGTGGATGCTCGATCAGTGTTATGAACTAACTTTGTGTATATTTGCAAATCTATTTAAAAATACAAATGACTGTAGAGTGCACATTTTCTTTTATTATACTTCCTTATGATATAACTCCTTCATTCAGATGTCATCATATGTACATTTGGCTGATCCTCCCTTTACTAATCACATTTGAAAGTTTCTTTCTGTTTTCTCTTGTCCAGTAATTAGACCTCATGGGGGTTTTTTTCAGCATTTTTGACTAAGAAGCAAAGTGGTTACCTCTTCCCAGTTCTGTTTTGCTTTTTATCTCTAGATAATGAGAATCAGCACAGTGGCAGGAGGAGGTAGAGACTAGCCCCAATAATATGAATGTAGTCGAGTATAGTGGATCCCCAAAGTGAAGTGGGTCGGTGAAGAAGCTAAGGAAAGTTGGCATATAGGTGGTGACTCTAGCACAAATGTGGTTTTTGAAGGTGCTAACGACCTTCTGGCAAGCTTCTGAAGGTGAAAGGTTCATCACAGCTCTGAGAATCATTGTATAGGACAGAAAGATAGAAGAAATATCAAAGCCTCCAATCAGGAGAGCAACCATCAGATGGCCATAGATAACATTTACTTTAAAATTGCCACAGGAAACCTTGGTCACAGACATGTTGTTACAGTAGGCACTGAGTGAGGATAATGTTTTCCTGACAGTAGGGCAACCTTTTGGTGAGGAAAGTGAAGGGGATGACTAGAACCATATCCCATAGGAAGGTGAAGAGTTCAGCTTTGGTAGTGACGGGGTGGCATAGCATAAGGAATGGATGACCATATAGTGATCTAGAGCTATGAGCATGAGAACACCAAATTCCGTTCCAATGAAAGTATGGAGGAATAATATTTGGACCAGACAAGCATAGAAATTAATTTCTTTGAGCTCGAACCAAAAGATGTAAAACATATTGGTCACAATACTTGAGCTTTGGATGATGTCAGTGAAGGAGAGTATGGCCAGAAAATAATATGTGGACCTGTGTAGGGGCATCTCATGGTGGATTGGATAAAGAAGTCCATGGGTCCTAATAATGGTGACAATAATGTGAGGGAGATCCAGATATGTCCTGGGACTCCATTCAGAATGAATGATTCCAGTGTCTGGCAAGATATTTTTGATATTTTTTGTGATGAGCAACTTCATGATCTATTACATTCTATACTTCCTACAAAGGAATAAGAGAAGGAAATGTAATTATTTTGCATTTGTATAGCATTGTACTATTTCATAGTGCTTTGTAGTTCCATATATGTTATTTTTTAAACCCTTATCTTCTGCTTAGATTGATACTAAGTGTCAGTTCCAAGGCAGAAGAATGGTAAGGGCTGGGCAATTTGGGGTTAAATGACTTGCCCAGAGTTACACAGCCAGGAAGTGCCTGAAATCATATTCGAACCCAGTACCTTCTGTCTCCTCTTGTTCTCTATGAGCCATTTGGCTGCCCCTTCTATACATATTATTTTATTTGGTCCTCCCAATGCCGTAGGAGTTAGTATGAGGATTAATGTGCACAGGGAGGCATGAAAATTTCAAGTTTTTGGAAGTACTGGAATACAGAAGTTATTTTTCAATACAAAGGAGATAACTAAACTCAAAAAGTAGCTTTTCCAAAGTCATAGAAGTCATAAGCAGCAAATTTGACACATTGACTCATATACAGCATTATGGATGTTGTGCTTCTTTAGATGCATCAGTGCATTTTTGTGTTTATGTGTATGTGCATGTATACATTTGTGTTTGGTAATAAGGCCCTGCTTGTGTGCATGTTATAAGATTGATGATGATTCTTAGGTCATAAAAGGAGTTACATTTATTAAATACATTAAAAATTGTTTACATAAAGCAACCATTTGAATATATACTTCAGGCCCAAGTGCTTTTCTTGAGTCGAAATGTAATCAATTCTAGCTTCTCCTGAAGGAAAACTGGAATTGTTGGTAGGGTGTGGTACCATGGTTTAAAAAGGACAAGAAAGTCATTCCCACAGGCAGCAATGAGTGGGTTTTGGTGGCAGGGGAGGAAGGAGCAATGATAGGGTCAGTAGCTTAAGCAGTCCTATAAGCTCCAAAGCAGACAATAAAAGAGGTGTAAGCATGGACAGCAATGACAGGCAGGTCTATTGGTTGATATAGTGTCTTGTGCTTTGCACACACCTCCTGGAAGAGAAATGAGGAATTTAAAATGCAGGAAAAGATGCACACTTTTGGTCATGGACAATGCGGGAATTTGTGTTGCTAGTTTATGTATGTGTATGATGAGAGTTTTATTCATCGTTATCAATATTGTTGTTCAATGGAGGCAATTTAGAAGAACATATATACATATATATGCCTTTATTATATATGCCTTTAAATTATATATCATGTATTATATATATATATGCACACATATAAATATAAAATGCCTCTAAAATTAAATAAATAAATAATTTTTCTGTTGGAAAATAATATTCTGTACTTAACTCCATATTGCCTTGTTGCCTGGAAGTATATAGAAGGACCCTGTGGTAATGTCTGCCTTGATGAACATGAAGATCAAGGCAGTGAGAATTGCCACATCATGTGGGATTTGTCATTTTTTTATCCCAATAGGGGACTCCTGTATCTATTTCTGGTTATTGATAATATTGGCCATCTAGATCTACTGGGGGCCATGTTGCTGAAGGGAGAAAGTGAGAGAGGAGATTTTTATAGGCTAGGAGCTTGGTAATATGGGGCCCAGACTTGGGTTTTTGATAAGCAGCCATTTGGAATTCAAAGACCACATTGAGAAGTACATAAATTCTCTTCTTGTCCCTAAGGACTAGAAGCTCCTTAGCTCCTAATATAACAAACCTTTACCTCTTCTTAGGTTTGGAAAGCATCTTTTTGCAGGCAATGGAAGACCACAGAAAGCCTCTTACTATATATCTTTGAAATGCTGCTTAAGTATAATAACCATTTAATCATAAACTTAAGACCTTGGATGTATAATTGTGAAATTAAAAACAAATTCTAATCTCAGCATTGGTCACTTGGGAAATTTTATAGGAATAGATGATGTAGTAGAAAGTAAATGGTAGCAAGAGAACAACAGGATAAAACATAAACTCCTGTCTGACTTCTGAAACTTTTCAGTCTTATTCCAGCCTACCTATATGGTAATATTATACATTGCATTACTTCTTACAAGCCAAATTCCAGCCAAACTGGCCTTCATATGTGGCTGTCTTCCTCCTACCTCTGTGCTTTTTCATTGACTATGCCCCTTGCCTTGAATGTCCTTCTCCTAACATCCACCTCACAGATTGCCTTGTTTCCTTCAAGACCCAGTTCAAGTGTCACCTTCTACATAAAACCATTTTTGGTTCTTCCAATTTCTGGTGACCTCCTTCCCTTAACTAAACTTATATGTATTTTGAATGTATCCTATTATTAGATCATATAAATGTGCATATTCTCTCTACCAAAAGACCAATAGAACATGAACTCCTTGTGTAAGAATAAAAAGTTAATTTGACAAAATATTTTTGAGTTAAAAAAGGATTGTGGTCACCAAATATAAAATATTAGCTCTTAAGTCCAAATGACTGTTAGCAGCTTTATTCACAATAAGGTAGAGATATTAAAGTGAATGTAGGAAGAAGGTAAAGAATTGTCTAGCCTACCACCCTAAGTACTGCTCTGGTGAAGTCCAGCTCAGCACTGGTAAGGGCTCCCTCAAGTCCTGATCTCCATGGGGAAGTCAGGGTTGTCTTCATCCAGAAGTTCACCAACGCAAGCCTCCTCCTTTAGCTCCAGTCACTCACCCAGCAAACCTTTCCAGCGCAGGATGCTCCAGTAGAGGACAAGTCTAAGACAAAGTGACTGCTTCCAGCTTGGCTCATTGGTCCTTGGGCTTGGCCTTTCATGCCCCTTTTTCCAAATCACTTCCTGACTCTTCACAAAAAACAATTACAGCCTTTCAATTTGCCTAACAGGGGTGTGTGTGTGGAGGGGGAGGATGGAGAGTGACCTTTAGAGGTGTGACCTTTCTCTAGTAAGTGACTTGTGAACTCTCTTACTTAAGGCTAAGTGCTAAGTAGGGGCACTTCAAATTCTTGGTTGATTAACTTAAAATAAACAAAGGGAGAGTTAATTCTATCTCCACACTTGATAGTAGGAACTATTGCTTTTTTGTCTTTATATCTATAACATCTAACAATGTGTTGTTTAGCCATTTTCCAGTTGTGTCCAAACTTACTTAGCAAAGATACTGGAGTGGGTTGCTATCTCCTTTTCATTTTACAGAGGAGGAAACTAAGGCAAACAATGTTAAGTTATTTTAAGCTCTTTGAAAGTAAGATCCATCTTCATTTTGCTTATATCTGTATCTCCAGCACTTAGTTTAATACCTGGCAGCTAGTAAGTGATTAATAAATGCTTATAGACTTGACTGAAATATAGAAGAAAGGCAACCTGGTAGAAAATGTTACCATCTTTCTCCCTTTTGCTTCCACCCCTGGTACCTTTACATTTAGTCCTTCCTCACTATGTTTCTTTCCCCATTATAATTTACTCTAAAGTGACCCTTTCTTCTCCCCTTCCCATCTTTAATAGTTTGTCATCAAGTATATGTTTCACTTAACATGGTCCCCAGGAAATAGTCAAATACAGGAACATGTCCAAGCCAGGCATTCTTTATT
Source organism: Gracilinanus agilis (assembly GCF_016433145.1). Classification (NCBI taxonomy): domain Eukaryota; kingdom Metazoa; phylum Chordata; class Mammalia; order Didelphimorphia; family Didelphidae; genus Gracilinanus; species Gracilinanus agilis. The sequence continues at coordinate 87,093,740 of NC_058132.1, forward strand.
TGTTTTCAATGTTGACAAGTTTTCTTGCTGAATCTCTTCTTCACTCATCTAAACTTTACCAAATCCTTTTTTTCAAATCTCTGTTCGAAATGAACCTAGAGGATCTGAATAGTTATAATTTAACTATTTATTCCAGGGTACTATGAAGAGCTGTACTTGTTATAAATGTATTTATTGGACACTGAGATGCATCATAAAAATCTTGCAAGAATAATTTTTTTTTGTCTCATGATCTAAAACCTCTTCATTTTTAGGAATTCTCACTCTTTCTTTCTTTCTTTTTTTTTTTTTTGGTTCCACTATTGCCTACAACAAAGCTCAGCATCTGAGGGAGCTTTATCAGAGCTAATAGCTATTACTCTATGTATATCCAGATCTGGGTCTATGTTCCAAGGGATATTCCATGAGGGAAAGATGAAAGACTTTTGCCTTCTTTATTGCACATCATGTAGTATATTCCCTCAATCAAACAGATAATCAGTTAATTACCATGGAATAGGAACCATGGATTTTGCCTGCTAAAATAACTTTTATCACATGTGTTGACTCCTACCCACACGGACCTCCTGAAAATTTCTGTTTCTCTTTCCTTGCCCTAAGGTATGCTCTGACATTTTGATCCCAATGTTCACTATTCTCAGGCCAAGACACTCTTCTCTCCAAATAATATTTTGATCACCCCTTCTCTTATCTGCTTGGTCTTCACTCCATAGACAATAGGGTTCATTGTGGGAGGCAGGAGCAGGTAGAGATTGGCCACAATGATGTGAATGTGATGAGGAATAGTGTTTCCCCCAAAGCGATGTGTGAAGAAAGTGAAGAAAGCAGGGACATAGGTGATAACTATTGCACAAATATGAGATGTACAGGTGCTAAAGGCTTTGTGTCGGGCATCTGCAGAGGAGAGGCTCACTACAGCCCGGAGAATCATGGTATAAGACACAGAGATGCAGCAGATATCAAACACACCAATTAGGAGAGCAACCATTAGACCATAGATAGCATTGACTTTGACATTGCCACAGGACACCTTAGCTACAGACATGTGGTCACAGTATGTGTGGGGGATGATGTTCCCTTGGCAATAGGGCAGCCTCTTGGAAAGGAATGTGAAGGGGATGATGAGCATCACTCCTCGCAGGAAGGTGATAAACCCAGCCTTAGCAATGACTGAATTAGTGAGGATGGTAGTGTAGCGTAGGGGATAGCAGATGGCCACATAGCGGTCCAGGGCCATGAGCATGAGTACACCAGATTCCATCCCAGTCAACATGTGAACAAAGAACATCTGGACCAGACAAGCATTAAAAGTGATCTCCTTAAGGTTGAACCAGAAGATACAAAGCATATTGGGTACAGTTGTGGTACAGAGAGCAACATCAGTGAATGAGAGCAGAGCCAAAAAGTAATACATGGGCCGGTGCAAGGATTCCTCATGGCGAATTAAGTAGAGGAGTCCACTGTTTCCCAAAACAGCAATGAGGTACATGGAGCAGAATGGAAAGGAGATCCATCCATGAGCTGCTTCCAATCCAGGAACTCCATTCAGAATGAAGAATGTGGGGGTCAAGCTGGAGCTATTGGAGTTGTGCATGATTGGCAAGAAGATATCATATTATATTCTTCAATGGTGGCTGGTGCCTGCCCAGAAAAAGAATGGGAGGATTAGTTAGTATCGAGGAAACCAGATATAGATGATTATATTAGATAAGAACCCACTTTTTAAAATGGAGAAATCTCTCATTTTTTCAACCAGATTATATGTCAAGAAACATGCTCAAAGGATTTAAAGGATTCAAATCCACACTGGTTGTAATCTGACAAAGTTTAGTGTTCTGGTGACTCAACCTGTCATTGTGACATTTGGACATATCATCCTTGCCAATACTTTCACCTTGGTCAAACACTGAATTAAGTTCAAGATATCCCTTAATTCAGTCTATTTGCATGCCAGTTTCCCAGCCTAAATTATCTTGCCCTGTGTTCTCCAGAACTAGCCAACTTGTGGCCTGGACAAAGTATCATGAAATGCACATTCAAATCAAAATAATACCAGGAACATTCATTTAATTGAGAGAACAGACCTCATGGTCCATTTGTATAGGATTGGAGAAAAAGACCCCATATCCTATAGTATACTATGGGGGACATTACAGTATGCTACTCTATTAGTGGAGACAGAAACCCCAGAACACTATTAGTCTAGGATAGGTAAGTTGCTGAGTGACCTGGGCATTGAGATGGAGGAAATGCCAGGTTGAGTTTGGCATGCATTCACCTGGGTGAAGTCATCAGGAGAGAGGAAAGTACACTATGACAGTATTACTAATTTTTCTTGTTAAGGGCTATTTAATTATTTCTATGCAGCTAACGGAATATAAGCTTTTTCAAAATATAACTGAAATATTTTTTTTAAATTGAACAATCTGTTAAAATCATTATTTTAAAATTTTGAGCCCTCTAAATTTCAGTGACAGGATAAAAAGTACTTCCCAGGTTCCCTGCTTCTTTAAGGCTCTTCTCTCCACCAATCCACTTCCCTGGTGTTTGCCAAGAAGCTTTTAGAATTGTTTCTGTTCATTCTGATCATTCTAATATCCTTCTTAATGGAAATTATCTGCTATTGGGCTTTCGCTGAACTAGATATTGGAATTAGCTATGTTGTAATAAATTATTAAATTTGTAGCCTTGGAGAAAACATTTAAACTCTCTAGCTATCAATTTCCTTATCTTGTAAAATGAGGAGTTAGACCAGTGATTCACAAAGTGGGCACTACCGCCCCCAGTGGGTACTGCAGCAATCCAGGAGACATGGTGATAGCCACTGGTGCATTTATCTTTCCTATTAATTGCTATTAAAATTTAAAAATAATTAATTTCCAGGGGGCTAAGTAATATTTTTTCTAGAAAGGGGGCGGTAGACCAAAAAAGTTTGGGAACCACCAAGTTAGACTAATGGCCCTTAAATTCCCTTTTAGCTCTGTCTATATTCTAGATTGGGATTCAAAGAGTTTGATCTGCTCTACCTGGAATAAAAAATAAATTTCATGAATTGAAAGCAGTGGTTTCAGTTTTAAAAGAAGTATGTAAAAGACAACAATGAATAATCTTATTGTCACATATTTTCCTTCATCTCCCATCCTCTCTTTAGAACTTTGCTATCACTTTCCTTTGCCCTGTCAAAAAGAATCATTTGGAGTAAGATGTAAATTTTTATGCTAATAATCTTTGTTCTTAGTATTTTACACTTAATATTGTTAAATTGTTAATATTACTAATAAAATCCATGTGAGTCTAAAAACAAAAAAAGAGAATAATTTGTCTTTTGGCTATAGTCCCACCTAGAGTCAAAGGAATGACATAAATGACCTTTGGAAAGAGTTCTGTCTACTTCTTTTGTCTATGAGAAGAGAGATTCAGAATGAGGTAAACGATGACAATGAAATCCTTATGGTTACTTTTTTTTTTCAAGGTTGAAAAAGGAATAGGAAGAAATGATAGATGTCTTCTAATTATAGGATCATAGATTTAGAGGTCATCTAGGCCAGTCCCTAGTACCTGATCATATAATTCTTACATTTTATCCTTTTTTAAAAATCCTGTTTTAGATATACAATCACCAGCCCTCTAAATTGTTCCACATGCAAGATCCATTTTGATAGTTTACTCTTACTATAATTGCTTATCTTTCCATTTAAGTCATCAAGTCAGGCTAATGATCATTTAGAAAATATATTTGACACAAGGAACTCTGCAAGATGTTGGATATAAAAAGACAAAATGGTACAGGCCCTACTTCCAAGAACCTTACCATCTACATGGGGGAATCAATCAAACTATAATGATTTATTAAATGCCTACTGTATGCCAGTAACTTTGCTAGAGCACTGACTCTTTGAAGACAAAAATGAAACCCAGTCTGCTTCAAAGGAGTTTATATTTTATCATGGAAGACAATATGTATATGCAAAATAAAAACAATATATTTTAAGGAGGCCAGAAGTAGCTGCGAGGAGTAGGAAAGGCTTCACATTGAAGATGCTTCTTAAACTGAGCTTTGAAAGAAAGTAGGGATTCTAAAAGGCATAGGAGAGACATAATGGATTGCAGATGTCGGAGAATAACCTGTTAAAAAAGAAACTGAAGAGGAGTTAGTGACATAAGATTGTATGAAAGAAGTAAAAAGGAGGAATCCAGGAAAAGTATTATGAGAACTTTTAGGAAACAGGGAAAGCTTTTCCCTAGTGGTATAGAAAAAGCTTCAAGAGGAAATGCCTTTTGAATTGGGCTTCACAGGAAAGGAAGGGAAGAATCTATCTGGTGAAGATGAGAAGTAGCTTTGCCAAATTTAGTGGGCAGTTTGCACAAAGGCAAAGAGGTTAGACAGGACAAGATAAGAACAGGTAATAGAAAATAGACCAGATTGGCTAAAACATAGAATAAGGAAAATAATTAGATTAGGCTGGACAGGTTATTGGAGAAGATTGTGAAGGTCCTTCAATTCCAGGATTACAACTTATACTTTGTCTAACAGACAAATTTCAATCACTCTTTTCTATTTTGAGGAGAAGCATAGCATAATCATAGCAGTGCAATTTGAAGATTATACTAGTAGCAGTGTATCAAATAAAATTAACGCAAGGAGATCCCTGGTGGAGAATTACCTCCTAATTGGCACATAAAATGGGATGTGCCTTTTCCTAGTTCTAATCTTCCTTAAGCTGTTTGCTTACTTTGACACCAGACCAAGCCCTTCTTATTGTGTCCCTGCACTTCAGAGAAGTCACATTCTAATATCTCTAGTGTCACATTTTCTTTCTCCTTTGATGATTCTTAATTTTCTCTCCAGTTGTATAGTGGTGATTAATGGATTTTTGAGGAAGGATATTATTGAGACCATTATTTATCAAGCTACTATTAAGAAAAGAGAGGTCCCCTGTCTTTTGAAGGCACTTATCCAGAATATCACATATCTTTTCCTAGCTTAATTTTTTTTTTAAAAATCACTGTAGTGAACTAAAGGTACGGTTTGGGCAGCTTTAGAAGAAGAAAATAAGGGGGACAGTAGGTTGTTCTTTGAGAGCCAACCCTAGAGCCAAGAGATCCTCACACACTTCCTAGCTTGTAACTCTGGGCAATTCATTTTATTCTCATTGCCTGCATCTTATCACTCTTCTGCCTTGGAACCAATACAGTACACAGTATTGATTCTAGGATGAAGGTAAGAAGAGAGATAGAGAGACAGAATCAGAAAGACTGAGGGATTTGACAACAGGAACGGTTGGATAAGAAGATAGCATCTGGGAATAAGATTTGAATTTCTGAGTTTCAGATATAGGAATAAAAGGACTCTTGGTCAAGTAAATATGATATGATACTGATTGAGATATCTAAATCATCTTAATCTTAAGTAGCTTGCTTTCTGCAAAAAGGATGGAAGTTAGAAAAATAAAACCCTTTGGTTTTCTTTAAACTCCCCAATTCAATAGCCATTTATAACTTCTGTTATTCATAATTCTACACTACTGACTAGAGATATAATGAAAAAACCCTGCATATTCCCTACCTCCAATGAGCTTACATCATATTCCCTTGACATCCAGTATAGTTTGGTGCTTGGAATTTTTTACTTCATCTGGAAGACATGGGTTTAACTGTTACTTCTAATGGTTTCTAGATACGTAACCCTAGGCAGGAAACAACCTCTGTGAACTTCAGTTTCTTCATCTTTAAACTAAGGAATATATTAGCATGTATCTCACAGTGTTATTATGAGGAAAAATTAAATATTGCTTTTTGTAGTACATAAAGTGCCATATAAAATATATCCATGATGATCTTATTCTTCAAAAGTCATAAAAAACGAAGATGTTGAGATCATATCCTCTTATTCTTACTATGAAAAACCACATAGAAGAATGTTCTGAAACATAAATAATCATAGAAATATGAATTAAAACAATCCCAAACTTTTACCTCATGGGTATCATATTAGGAAAGATAACAAAATATATTATAGCTCAGGAAAGATATTTGTAAACTGCAAACTGTCCAGAGTAGGGCAAGGATGAAGTATCTAGAGCACACATATATGTTGAGAGGTGTAAGGAAATGGGATTATTTTTCCCTGGAGAAGAGAAGACTATTGGGGCAACACTTATGTAGATATCTTCATATATTTGAAGGGCTATTCTGTGTAATAGAGATTTTGCTTGTACTATTTGCCAAAAGGCAGAATTACAAGCAATGGGTAGAACTTATGAATATGCAAATTTAGTCTTGGTTCTAGGGAAAAAATCATTTAGGTTAAAATGATCTTAAAGTCAAATAGACCACCTCAGAAATTAGTGGAGTGCTCCCCCACACACACCTTTTTTTGTTTGTTTGTTTTGTTTTGTTTTTTAACATTATAGGCTTAATGGTATAACCACCAGGGGTTAGGGAATATAATGAAATGAGGATTCCCTTCGTTATGAGTTAGACAAGAATGCAAACTGAAGGTCTTTTCAGTATTAAATTTTGTGATTCTGTAAGAACAAAATAGGATTATACTATAAAAATCATTGAATTACACACTCTTTAATTTAGTAATACCAGATTGAGGCAAATACTACAAAGATCAAAAAAGAAGCACAGGTTTCACAAGAACAAAAATAACAAATTTAATAGTACTCTTTGTAGTCTCAAAGAATTGCAAGTGTAGTGGGTCTGTCCTTTGGGGAATGGCTTAACACATTGTGGATTATGAATTTAATGGAAAATTGTGCAAAAAAAAGTCACAGATAGAAAAATCTATATGAGCTAAGGAAAACTTATATGGTCTGATATAGAAAGGAGAATATTTTATACAATGGCAATAATAATAAAACAACTTTAAAAGATATCAGAATTCTGATTGATTCAAAGACTGATATTGACTTCAGAGGACTGATGACAAAGCACACTACTATTGTCCTGGCAGAGATGTGGTAGACCATAGTAGGAAGCTAGGAAGCATCCACTGATAGACATGACCACTGTGTTGGTTTGGTTTCTTTTGTTTATTTGTATTTCTTTGTCATAAAATTTGGGTGAGGGAATGGCATAGACACTGAAAAAAGACAGTAGAAAATCAATAACTAATAACATAACTGGAAACTAATGAAAAGCAATCATTTTAGAAAGAAAATGTAATTCTGGATATGAATCGGATAAATAAGGATGAACTAGTTCTGGAAGAAGAAATAATGGAAACTCAAAGAAATGAAATGCTCTATCTTAGAATTTGTGGTACTGAAGAAAAAACATGGGCATAATTATAATTTCATCCTATATTTTGTGACAATGATTTCAAATGGATGGAGGGAAATACTGATAGGATCCATGGTCTCTAATTCTGTAAGCAGAGTTGTCTCAAGACTAATGGGTATCTCTAAAGAATCAAGTTCTGAAAGAGCAATCACCTCTAATAAAAAAAAAAAAAAGGAAAGGAATAGCTGTCTGAAGAGAACAATGTGAATACTCAAGAAAAAAAATTGATTAATATAAATAGCAGAAAGATAGAATCAAGGGCAGATAATAGAATACACATTTGTCAGTAGTGCTAGAGCTTAAAGATAAAATAATGCTAGATATCAAAACAAAGGATAACTACAATTATAAGAATTATTAGCTATGTTTTAGGCAATAAAAAAATCAGAAGGAATAGGAGGCCCATTTGGGGTTACAGGTTGATAATAGGAAATTATGAGAAGGTAGAACTAACCACTATTTTTTTCTTCCCCATAGAATGATCTTCAGAATGGGAAGGGTTGAATAAAAATGAGTAATAGGAAGCTGGAACCCATAAGTGAGGAAAGTCACAGAAAAATATTACCTAACTGCCGTTTGTGATTTTGTCATCAATTTTCAATGGGTTCTTCCCCCAGTATAGTGAAAAAGGCTGTCAAATAATCACTAATCCACTTTCAGAGGGTTCATTGACATAATTTCAAAGCTCTCTGAAAGATTATATAAAATGCAAATAAGTTGCTGGACTGGAGATAGGCAAATGTGATTTTTTTCCCAAAAAAAATTTGAGGAGGAAAGGAAGAAAATAGAATCTATGAAATATCTTATTTCATAATATCTTTTATAGCATTCCTGAAAGATATACATTTATCCTCTGCTATGACATTTTGTCTTCATTTGCTACAAGGTTTTAGGATATATTATTAAAGGGCTTCTTTGAGAGCATTTAGAAAAGGAAATAGTAATTAATAAAGTATAACATGGCTTCATCAAGAAATCTCCACGTTGTATTAATCTCATTTTCTTTTTCATATGGTTACTGGAATGATTAGTCAGGATAATTCCATAGATAAAGTAAGCCCTGATTTCAGTGCAGTGTTTTTACAAAGTTTCTTTTACTAGGTGAGTGGAAAAGCTGGAGAGATGTAGAATAGATGTTCATTTTATGTTGGTGGATTGAAAACTGGTTGAAAGCATATAAATAAAGAATAGTCATTAATGGCTTTATATCATCTAAAAGGGAGGTCATTAGATAGTTTTCCTTGGCCTAGTGACATTTTATACTTTTATAACAAATCTATATAAAGACAGAGAATTTATTAACTTGGTTGTCATGAAATTAAAAGAGATGGCTTTAACTTTGAATGACAGCATGATACATTTCAGTCAGCTAGAATAATGGGTTGAATCTAATGAGTTCAAATCCAAGAGAGAAATTTAAAGCCTTATGATTGGGTTTTAATATTTATATTCTCAGGGACAGCAAGGTGGTTCAGCAGATAGAGAACCAGGCCTAGAGAGGAGAGGTCCTGAGTTCAAATTTGGCCTCAGACATTTCCTAGCTGGGTGACCCTGGGCAAGTCACTTAACCTCCTTTGCCCAGACCTTATCACTTTTCTGCCTTGGAACTGGTACTTCATGTCAATTCTATGATAGAAATTAATTGTTTTTAAAAAACAAATTATTTTTTCAATGTAATTTAATCCCCTCCCCACTATTACCAAAAATAGTCTTCTATGTAAAAAGTCAAATCCAGTCATTGTGTACTCGGGCTACATTAATAGAAGCATAAGATCATTTTTCTAGAAGTCAAAAGAACTCATCTAGTCCTATTTCATCACTTTACAGGAAAGAAAACTTCAACCCATAGAGTTTAAGAGAATTATCCTAAATAACACAGATCAAGTAATGAGAGGCAGGATTTATAAGCAAGGGTCCTCTGACTTCAGAGCTCCTTCCACATTAGTACATTGTTTTTATGTCTTATTCACTTCTTCAGATATAATCCTTCAAAGCTTAATAATTTGAACCCACTGGGGGCAAAAAAAATTACAAAAAATTGTAAATTTCTAAGTTATAGTGGTTTTCAGATTCCTATTGTCATATCTTAAGCCCTATCAACTTTTAATTTTTATGAATTGCAGAATTGAAAGGTAAATTAATGTTAAAAGGAATGTCAGGAATATTTGATTGATATATATGTGTGTATATATATATATGTGTGTATATATATATATATGAATTTCATCTTTAGCAAGAGGGCAGCCTTCCTTTTTTTCCTTTTTCCTCCAAGAATAACTTTATTTATTAATAGGGACATGTGATCTATTAATAAATGATAAGCCAATTAATTATTCATGGCATCTCTGGACAGAAAGACCCAGCCTTTCTTTAATTTTTTAAACCTTTATCTTCTGTCTTAAAATTGATACTAAGTATTTGTTCCAAGGCAGAAGAGTGGTAAGGGATTGGCAACTGGGTTTAAGTGACTTGCTCAGGGACACACAGCTAGGAAGAGTCCAAAGACAGATTTCAATCTAGGGCCTTCTGTCTCCAAGCCTGGCTCCATCCACTGAGCATCCTACTACCCTTAGACCCAACCATTCTTTACTGGAAGACCTCAAATGAATAAGAGCCACTACCTCCAAAGGTTGTTCATTACTCTTTTGGAAAGTTCTAATTGTTAGGGAGATTCTGATTTATGGAGCCTGAGACTATCTCTCTATAACTTCAGCCCACTAATTCTGCATTGTAGAGTTAGTTGGGCACAATAATTTTGTTATTTGATATGTAAGCTTGTCCTTGCAGATAGTTGTATCCTCTGCCTAAGGCTTCATTTCTCTAGGCTATGGTTCCTTCAACTAATTTTTTTTTTTAATTTTAAACCCTTAACTTCTGTGTATTGACTTATAGGTGGAAGAGTGGTAAGGGTAGGCAATGGGGGTCAAGTGACTTGCCCAGGGTCACACAGCTGGGAAGTGTCTGGGGCCGAATTTGAACCTAGGACCTCCCGTCTCTAGGCCTGGCTCTCAATCCACTGAGCTACCCAGCTGCCCCAACTAATTTTTATATAGCAAGACCTCAAGGGGGTCTTCTCCAACCTGTTTGTCCACCTCTGAAAAGATGTTCTTGCTTCCATTTATCAGCGTCCTTTAAAAATAGGATACCTAGAAGGGCAACAAAGTGGCTCAATGGATAGAGAACCATGTGGCTCAGTGGATAGAAAGACAGCCCTGGTGACTGGAGCTCCTGGATTCAAATATCTGCCCTCAGACTCTTTCTATTTGTGTGACCCTGGGCAAGTCACTTAACCTCCATTGCCTAGCCCTCACCCCTCTTCTGCCTTGGAACCAATACTAAGTATTGATTCTAAGATGGCAGATAAAGTGTGTTTTTTTTTTAAAATGAGTTACCTAGAACAAAAGAAAATACTTTATGTGTATTCTAAAATGAATGGACTACACATACTAGCTGAGGCATCATGGTAAAGTCATTTAAACTTAGTTATCTAGGCGATTCTCTAAGACAAAAAAAAACTTCAGAGTTAATAGAGAGAATAATTCCTTTAAAAATTTGACAGCTGGTAGTCATCCTTCTGATAATATGCCTCTCTAAATTTAGTTAGGTTTCTCCTCACCGATTTATCAAACCTAAGCTTGATAGGTAAACATTTGATAAAACTTGATAAATCTAAACATTTATAGCTTAGCCAGAACTGTTACAGCTAACACTCCACTGGGAAAGTCTTCAGGAAAACATATAATATGGCTTTGAAAATAAACCAAACTTACCCCAATGCCAGCAAAGACCAAATCCCCATACATGACTGAGAATGTGCCTAGCCAAAAGCTTGGAGCACCTATTACCTCCAGAGCTCAGGTTGGGACCTCTGCTACATACTCTTCTTGCTTAGGTTCCCTGGGGATTGTTCTTGCAGAATGTCCCCAGGTGAGTGTGGCTAGAGGGCTAGAGAGCTTTTAGCTTTGGAACTTCAGGACTACTGAGATTTAATCTATATTTAGAATTTATTTAAATAATTTTATTGTAATCTTTTTCTGCTGACTTGGGCATGTTCAACTGTGCCTGACAACTAGAAAATAGCAACATTTTAGATTTGGAAATTATAAGAATAGCTACTACAATATACCAGACAAATAATCATCTGGTCTTTGCTTGGAGATTCCTCACCAGGAGGAACATGGTATTTCTTAAAATAGCCATTCTACTTTTGTATGCTCTAAAAGTTATGTAAAAGATGGCAAAATAGATAGAATATTGGACTATTCAGGATAGCAGAGTTCACATCTAGTTCAGATAATAGCTCTGTGACTCTGTGCCAATCACTTACCTTTTATTTGCCTCAGTTTCCTCAACTGAAAAATGAGAGATAATAAAAGCATCTACCTTCCAAGGTTATTATGATTAAATGAGATATTACTTGTAAAGCACTAAGCTTAGTGCCTGGTACAGAATGGATGCAGAACAAATATTTCTTTCCTTTTTTCCTTCCGTTTGTGGTTTACTTTCTATGAAGTTTAAATTTTGCTTCTTAATAACTTCCATCCAGTATTTGATTCTGCCCCCTAAAGCCAAACAGAATAAGTCTTACCCTTAAAGACAGCTATTACCTTCACTCCCATCTTCAGTCTTCTTTTCTCCAAACTAAACTTCTAGTTACTTCAATTAATGCTCATAATACTACGTGATAATATTGTACAATTGATCAACTTTGAAAGCAATACAATCATCTGGGACAATTCTGAGGAACTTATGACAAAGAATCCTATCCACCTCCAGAGAAAGAACTATTGGAGTCAGATGCTGATCAAAGCACACTATTTTCCACATTCGTCTATTAATGGTTTTATTTTGGGGTTTTGTTTTATAATAAGAGTACTCCTTTGCAACAATGACCAATATGAAAGTATGCTTTGCATGTATAATCCAGATCAAATTGCTTACCCTCTCCAAGAGTGGGAAGGAAAGAAAAGGAGGCAGACAATTTGGATTTTATAATCCCGGGAAATATATGTTGAGAATTGTTATTACATGTAATTGAGAAAATAAAATACCTTTGAATGTAATATCATATGTTAATGAGGGCTTTTCCCACAAAGGTGACTTTTCACCATCTTGACTGCCTTGCACTAGGTGTCCAGTTTATAAATCCTTCTGAAAATTTGGATAGCAGAGCTTTGGACAATGTATGAAGTGGTTAGATCAGTGCAAGGTATTTTCCATCTATCCCCCACCCTCCCCACCTCATCAAAATCCCAGTCCTGGATACTCAACTTCTTTTAATGTAGTCTGATGGCATTTATTTTTGAAGCTGAGATATGACACTGTTAACTCATAATGAGTAAAAATGCACAAAACCCAAAAATCGTTCTCAGATGAATCACTGTAGAACTATTTTAATTTCTGATCTATTTATTATGATGATTTTTTCAACCTAGATTTAAGAGTTTATGTTTATTTACTTTGGAATTTCTATGGGGATATAATCTCATTAATGAAAGCATTTGCTTCACTACATGACACATGGACTTGTTAATCAAAGGATCTATGAATGGAATAAGTGTGGGATTGGCATATATGTTGAGCAAGGGACTAGTGATGGATATCTAATCATATATATATATGTATGTACATATATGTATGTGGAAAGAGAGAGAAAGAGTATGAAAGAGCGAGTGAGTAAGAGAGAGAGAGAGAGAGAGGGACAGAGATAGAGAGAGAGAGACTAAGAATATTTTTCATTCATGTTTTGCAGGAGATCACATTTTATTGTCAGAGTTAACTGAAATGAACCCAGGACACAAGTTGCCACTGTGATTATCATTTATCAAATTCATGAATGTGTATATGTGCATATATGTAGAAAGGGCCATGCCATGTTCAGAGTTGCCAAATCTGATATTAAAGCACTCTGTGAAGGTTCTTGGAGGTCTGCTTCTAGCCATGTGTAACTCCTTGATAGAGGACTTGCATTTGGAAATAATGAAGGTTTCCATTATTGGCTATGGTACTCTAATATGGAGCTCCAGAAGTGATGACTCAGTGGATATATAAGAGAGAGGAATCTATTCCTGTCTCTTCTCTTTCTTTCCAGCAATGCATTATGTCAGGATTGCTTTGATCTACTTCCAAGAGAGATGAAAGAGCAGGAGAGAGACTGATTTCATAGTGGTCATGAACAAGTCACTTAAAGTCTATGTCAATAAGCATTTGTTGAGTCACTACTATATTCCAGGTACTGTACTAAGCACTGAAGATACAAAGAAAGTACAATACAGTCCTTGTCCTCAAGAAGCTCACAATCTAATGCAAGAGACAACAGGAAAAGAAATGAGTTTTGTTGCCATTTTATCTGGTTGTCCCACATGGCTGGAGTGCTCTCTCATCTCTACCTACTGTCTTCCTTCAATATATAGACAGAAAAAAAAAATTGGAAATAATCAAGAGGAGAAAAGACACTTCAGTTAAGAGGGATTGGGAAAGGATTCCTATAGAAAACAGGATTTTAGTTGAGACTTAAAGGAAGCCAGGAAATCCAGGAGGAAGGGATGAGGGGAGAGAGCATTATTCTAGGCATGAGGGATAGTTTATGAAAGTCAACTGATGAATTTCCTCTTGTTTGAGGAAAAGCAAAGAGGTTAGTATTGGATTAAATTAGAATTGGATTAAAGTGAGAGAGCATAAAGTATAAAAAGCCTGGAAAGATGTGTGGAGGTAGAGGGGAAGAATAGGCTATGAAAGGTTTTGAATATCAGACAGAGGATTTAATATAAGGAGTTTATTGTGTAGAGTTGACATTTAGACCAAAGTGTCTGTCTGAATGGAAGATGGATAAGAGTGGGAAGAGACTTGTAGCAGAGAGACCAAAAAGTAGATTATTGCTATGGCCAAGGTATGAGATGAGGGCCAAAATCAAGGTGGTGGTAATATCAGAGTAAAGAGTGGGGCATATTCAAGAGATGTTGCAAAGGTGAAATCAATATGGGCCTTAACAATAGATTGGCTTGCGAAGGGTAAAAGATAGTGGAGAGTTGAGAATGACATCTAGTCACAAGCCCTGAGGAATGGCAGGATGGTGGTGCCCTCAGCAATATAATAAGGATATTTGGAGGGTAGGAGAGTTTGGGGAAAAGCTAATGAGTTCACTCTTACACATATCGAGTTTAAGTTGTCTACAGAATATCTAGTTCAAGATATCTAATAGATAGTTAGAGATATGAAACTGGAGATCAGAGATTTTAGGTCAGATAAGTAGATTTGAGAATCAGCATAGAAGTTATAATTTAATCCATGGGATCTGATGTAGTATAGAGGGAGAAGAGAAGGCCCAAAACAGAACCTATGGGACACCCACAGTTAATGGATATGACCTGAATCAAGGTCCATTAAAGAAAAAAATGACTAAGGAAAAATAAAATAAGTAGAAAAAGAACTAGGAGAGAGAAAAGTCCCCCAAATTTAGAGAGTATCGAGAAGAGAGTGATAGACAACATCAAAGACCACAGAAAGGTCAAGAAGGATGAAGATTGAGAAAAGATACTTCATGTCTTGCATGGTCAATCCCGAGCCTAAATTTGAACTCCTCAAGTCTCTTCCCTAATCCAATCCATCCTCTGTTCAGCCACAAAACTGATTTTTCTAAAGCACATGTCCAATCATATCACTTCTCTACCCAATAAACTCTAGTGACTCCCTATGACCTTCAGAATTGAATACAAAATCCTCTTTTATAACCTAGCTTCCTCCTACTTTTCCAGACTTATAAACTACTCCTATCGCCTTATCCCATGCCAAGTACTCTTCATTTCTGTGACACTGACCTCCTGACTCTTCTACAAATAAATCATTCCATCTCTTAGTTCTTGCCATTTTATATGGTTGTCCCACATGGCTGGAATGCTCTCTCTTCTCTACCTACTGTCTTCCTTCAAGAACCAAAAAAAAAAACCCTTCTATAGGAAGCTTTTCCCAACCTCCTTTAATTCTAATTCCTTCCCTCTCTTATTATTTCCTTCTTTTCTTGTATATAATGTGTTGGCTCATTGTCTCTTCCATTAGACTGGAAGGTCCTTGAGGAAAGAGACTGTCTTTTTGCCTCTTTTTAGATCCCTAATGTCTGGTCCAGGGCTTGGCACATAATGGCACTTTATAAATGTTTTTGACTGAATGAAGATCTCTTTTATGTTTGTTCTTTCTTCATTGTAGATGAATGAATACCTATCCTAAGTTGGACAAGCCAGGATTCATTTTAATAAGTAAATCTAATAAGATTTAGAGGTTCTAGGTACTATGAAAGGAGTGGCTGGACATAACAGAAACAGGAGTAGGCTGGTGACAGAACAGGAATCCCCAGCTACTACTCCAAAGCTCTTGGAGAGTATAGCCATTAGCAAAAGGATTGATCCAAAAAGGGTAAGCAGATTTATATCAGGAGTTGCTTGGACAACTATGCCAAGGTGAATGAAATGTAAAATGCCTATTTAGCAGTCCTGAAAAACTATTTTATATTCTAATGAGTTTTAAGCATTTCCTCCTAACAGATTATAAGAGTAGTGATATTAGGATATTAAATCCTATTTAAGTTGTTTTGATAAGTGTATGCTGTAAGATTTTATTTCATTTTTAGTACAGGAATAATTTACTTACCCCATACTTGATTGAAACTGTATCTTAATTCTATTTCCTAATCTCCTTTTTGAGAAAGCCATAGATGTGCACCATAAATTATATCATTTGTATTCCAAGATGTGAGACTTTAAAAGGCCAAAAGTATAAAAAGAAGGTTATCCTGATTTTTTAGGGCCAGGGTCTGCAGGACTAAAATCACTCCAAGCTACCTGCTTGGTTACAGAAGAGGGAGTCAGCACAGTATCCCAGCCCAGCACTGATTTCTCAAGTAGATATTTATTCTCTATTTTATTTGACAGAAAAAAAGTTCTACCTTAAAGATTATTTTACAAGATCTTCCCTGTCTTCATAATGTAATACTTAAAAGATTTCTTGAAAAATGTAATTATAGAAATTCCTTTGTTCTAAGACTCCTCTGATCATTAATAACAAATTTAATACAAAACAGAAAAAGATATGCTGACTATAGGTACTTATGACAGCCATGTATGTGAATCGATTCTCTCAAAAATGAAGAGAGAGAAAAATTAAATTTAAAAATATATTAAAATCATATATGTATATAAATATCAGTATAATTTAAAATCATATCCAGTCCTTGATTCACCATCAAGGTCTGATTGAAGTAGCTTATACAAGCATGCAGGACAGGTCCAGCAATATTGCAGAGTACCATAATCAGCCAAAACTACAGAAAATTATCATACTAAAGAAGAAAGGACAAAAGTCTGAGAAATAGAGAAATATGATTCCCTGGTCTGATTTCTTCTTCAATCATAGGGACAGTGAGCCAAAGTTAAAGCTAAACAGAGATACGTTTTAATCTCATATAAAGGCAAAAAATGGGGAAGCCCAACCTCAGGGCTTGTCAAATAGCCAGTTCCCAGAATCCTCTGAGATAGGTCCTCTGCTTTGACATAGATCCTCACTAACCCCACAGGGATTGTTGCACTCTTTGATCTTGTGCTCCTTCACACTGATCAGTGGTTCATTAACAATCTCTTCTTCTGAAATCAGAGGCAAATATCAGTTAAAGTCCCATAATATTTAACAACCAATGGCAAGTTTCAATCTAAAGCTTTTGGGTGTGCAATGTTTTCAGGGCTAATAGGTATTTTTAATTGACCCTTCAATGTTAAATATCAATACTGATTCTATAAACTCAAGGAGCTAGGAAATTTAAATAAGAAGTTTGGGAAGGAAAATGGCCTTTTTACTTCCCCTCTTGAACTAACTGGCTCCTAAGCAGCTCTTTGCTCTCTTATCTTTTCTCTTGATCTCTGGCAAGCCTCAGCACACTTGGGCAGCACAGAGGTGACCTAGCTAGGATGGAATCTGAGACATGATCTTATCTTCTGTTAGAAATATTCTGTACTCTCCCTCTCTTTCTCCCTTTACCCTCCCTCATAAATGCTTATAAATCTGGTAATAAATCTCCAGATCAATTTTCACTTGTAACACATGGAAGATGTCCAGCATAAAAGCCAAATCAATGGAAGATTGTCTATAAATCATGAATTCCTCTAGATACTCCAGATTGTGCTTATTATTAGCTTCTAGTCCTGTTAACACTAGGAAACCTGTAAAAGATATTCCTTGTTCACCAAAAAAGAGTTCAGCCAGTCTGGCCTCAGACACTTCCCAGCTGTGTGACCCTGGGCAAGTCACTTGACCCCCACTGCCCACCCTTACCACTCTTCCACCTATGAGCCAATACACAGAAGTTAAGGGTTTAAAAAAAAAAAAAAGAGTTCAGCCAAACAAAACAAATAGATGAGAATTGTCTGCTGATTTAATGAAGAAACAAAAATAGTTAATTGCTGTGTATATGTTGGATAGACCACAACAAATGGATAATGGACTGGATCCAGATTTAAACAAAAGGACATGAAGGAGGCTGGATTTGATTCTGGGAAATCACACAATTCTTTTAGTGCTGCTACCATTCTCCTTAAACAAAAGTTTATGTTTTTGTCACCAATTTTCTTCTACTGATAATTTCCCAAAAAATGAATTCCCAAAGTGCATGAAGAGATTTTATAGTGAATGTGAGCAGACCTCAACACATTATAAACAAGGAATTATTTTTTAATTTTATTTTTAAGTATTTTACCATGGTTACATGATTCATGTTCTCTCCCTCCCCTTTTCCCTCCCAGAGTTGATAAGCAACCCCACTGGGTTATACATGTATTAGCACTTGATTCCTGCTTCCATATTGCTCATTTTTGTAATAGAGTAATCTTTTAAAACAAAAACCCCAAATTATATACCTATATAAACAAATGATAAATCATATTAAACAAGGGATTATTCAGACCAAGCAGTATCATCACAGAAATATCTGATCAGAAAAAAAGAGTCAGTTCACATCATAAAAGCAGGAGCTAATTATTGGTCAGCATATGTGATCAACTGATATCATTGCAATGCCAAAGGAATAAGAACATCTCTAACATATTGAATAAACTCCATTTGGTGAATAAATGTAGTGACATGAGGGACAGACTGATAGAGTAAAAAGAACTCAAACCCTGAAGTCAAGAAGACTTGAATTCTAATCTTATAGACATATTTTAACAATGTGATGCTAGGAATGTCCTTCAGCCTCTTAGTAACCTCAAGGAAATTCCTTAAAACTAAATGCTGCTGAAAAATTGATGATCTGCTTTGGAGAAAGATTTTCTTCATCTAGAGAGTTTCCTTTACCATGGAATCATAGTTATATGACATATGATAATCTTAGTTATATGATTCCATAATTATATGAAGATTTTCTTTATCTAGAATTCCATGCTTGCCTCACCCCACCACCAAAAAAATGGGGAAGGAGTGAATTGAATGGGTAAGTATGAATTGGTTAGTTCATCTCTGTATATACGTTGGAGAGACCACAACAAATGGATAATGGATTGGATCCAGAATTAACCAAAAGGACATGAATAGGATAAATTTGCCTCTGGGAAATTGCACAGTTCTTTTAATGTTCCTTCCATTGAACAAAATTTCAATCATCAACTTGCTACATACTACAGGGAGGATGACATCTCTGGTGTGAGAGCATGCCAAGCTTTTCTCAGACTTTTTCATCCGCCATATCACCCATCTCTCATCTGGGGCTCCAAGAAGCTGTAGCATGAACAGTGGCCACACCCTGGTTAAACTGTTGGCAGACAGACTAAACCAAGTTGAGAGTAACAGGTGAGTTAGCTAAAGATGAGTTAGGGGTCTAAACCCAGAATAGGAAGACTTTCCCCCGGCAAAATAAACACATGTGAACAATTTGTTCCAATGGCCATAAAGGTGACTGAAGCAGGTACTGTGGAAGGCTTAGAGCTTGGTCAGACACTGAAGATGCCAAGGTCATCCTCTGCATCCCAGGCCATCACCAGCTCTCCTGACTTCTGTTTTGCCACTGGAGAGTGATGACTAGAAGAAGAGTGAGGCTGACTGATGACTCAGCAACTCTGCCTCATTTCAATCCAATTCAAGTGAAAGTCAAGACATCATCCTCATGACACCATTTATCCTCTTCAAAAAGGGATAAATACAGGGCAAATAGGGAGTAATTAAGAGAAAATGAACTAGAATTAAAAAGGATTGGGAAAGGCTTTCTCTAAAAGATAGATTTTAGATTTTAGATAGGATTTTAGATGGGGCTTAGAAGTTGGTGGAGATGAGAAGGGAGAGCATTCCAAGCATGGAACAAAAAGATGGATTGTCTCACTCATGGATAAGCCAGGGGGCCAGTGTCACTGAAATGAAGAGTACTAGGACATGAAGGAATGACAGAAAGAAGATTTTGTATTTGAATCTAGAGTCAATAGGGAATCACTGGAGTTTATGGAATAGGAATGTCACATGGTCAGAAAATCACTTGGATAATTAGGGAGATAATGATAAGAAAGGGAAAAGCCCAGTCTTAAAGGATGTTACATTCTTATAGTGAAAACAACATGCAAATAATTTCTTTCAGTCATGTCTACTTCTTTATGATATTGATTCTTCTAAGATAGGAGGTAAGAGTTTAAAAAAAAAAAAAAAAAAAGATCAGTCAGAAACAGCCATTCTCATAAACACTACATTCCAATGGACAGATGGTCATGGATCCAACCTTTGTTCTTAGCACTGGGGGGACAAGGAGAAAAGAAAGATCAAATAGTGCATTCCATAAATGAGGGTGCCTTTGATAGCATTATAGAGCAAAAGAAGTCTATCAACATAAACAAGAAGATTTTTCAGTAATGTTGGACTAATTCAAATAGTCACTTCTATATCTCACATTCTTCAAATCTTCAAATAAAATGACAGGGACTGGCACTTGTAGGATCCATGGTGATATAATTCACTGCAGAGAGAAGAAAGAGGAAAGTTGAAAGTCCTAAAAGGCATGCAAATATTCCTTCTGACCTATACCTTCTATTGCCATGTTAACTTGGAAAAAACACAGAACTACTAAAGTAGTCAGAAAAAACAAGTCTTTAATCAGGAAAGGGATAGGTCCAATGTTTTGGCCATGTCCAGAGCCCAGCACCAAACACTTTTGCTGGGTCTACACCTTGGGACTCTGGGAAATATCATCTAAGGAGACATAGCTGCAAGGAACCATGAAAATTGGAGAAATTGTAAACCTCTTGGGGAACTGAGGACTGGAGTATAGTTGATTGGCTTTACAATGGTTAAGAAGAAATGAGGAGTTCTAGACAGGATTATCATGGAGAGGCTGGTGCCTTACAAAGGACACAAAAAGGGAAAGATCCAGCCAAGGAGTGAGTTACCAGAGAAAGGACTTTGATACAATTGAACTTTTAGGACAAAAAGGGTACTTAACATCTGACTGATTTTACTAGCTCTACCTAAAATACTTTAAGGTTTATTGTTAGTCTGAAACTCTGAGTCTGGGATTTCCCTCAGGAGAAATTCTCAGGTGCAAGGTTAAACTCGAGGTCTTCAGGAAAACTTGGGGTTCTCAAGACCTCAAGATTGTGGTTTCTTGATTCCAAATTGACAGTCAGGACTTGTTGGATGCATAAAGTTAAGAGTAGACTGTCTTTGCTCTTCAATTCTTTGGATGGTGAAAGGTCCCTCTCCTAAAAGGGATGTCTAATATCTCCATATTTGCCTCCTTTCTAAAGCAAAATTCCCTTTGCCAAACAAAGGTAGAACTGATGTGATTACTGGTGGCCTGGTTTAGGAACCTGCTTTATAACACACTCATGGAATTCTGACAAAAGCATTTAATAAACTTAGATCTAGGGCAGAAACATATATTCAAAGTAAAAGGAATTCCAAGATGGAGAAGTACAGGCTATGTTTGCATTGTGCCCTAACCTTTCTAGAGGCAATAGACTAGAAGCCTCAGAAGTTTAAGATTTTAAATGGACAACCATATACCTAGCTCTGGAGAGCTTTGCCCAATTTTCACCTCAAAGACCTTCAAATAAGATCTGCATCTTGTTTCATTAATTTCCTAGATGGATTCTGTAACATTTATTATTTGTTTTAAAAGTATATTATTACAGGGACAACTAGGTGGTTCCGTGGATAGAGAGCCAGGCCTAAATACAGGATGTTCCAGATTCAAATTTGTCTCAGACATGGTCCTTTGCAAGTCACTTAATCCGGATTGCCTAGCTCTTACCAAACAAACACTCAGTGTCAATTGTAAAACAGAAGGTAAGGGTTAAAAAAAAAAAAAGGAATATCACAGTAGTTCTCAATTATCCAGACGTGTCCTTAATGCTGCTTCATGATGCCCGTATATTTCAACTCTTCCACAGGCAGGAAATTATGCATTTTCTCATATTCTCCTCTAATCATATTTTTCTGTCGAAGGAGTCTCTAAGGGGAAGAGATTCATCAAGTGACACACTACAGTGAAGTACTCTGTCTTATCAAAGCTCAAATTTCCTACTTAAGTTTCCTTGGCAACTGCTGTCTCTACCCTAGGGGAATGCCAGAGGGTTTTTGTTGTTGTTGTTGTTGTTGTTATTGTTGTTGGTTTTGTTTTGTTTTTTTTGTTTGTTTGTTTTTAATCATGTCAACAACTACCTTTAGGGGCAGCTAGGTGGCTCAAGAGAGCCAGGCCTGGAGATGGGAGGTGCTGGATTCAAATCTACACTCAGACACTTCCTAGCTATGACTAAGCAAATCATTACTACTCTTCTGCCTTAGAACTGACACTCAGTATCAATTCTAAGACAGAAGGTAAGGGTTTGGGGGGGGGGGGGGGGGGACACTTACCTTTGTGGAAATAAATCAAGAAATCTGGCATCTCTTCCAACTCTCCGTAAATTAAATGGCTTGTCCCATTGCACTGACACCCACAGAAGCTGCTATTGCTTTCTCTCTGCCATGTTACCATGTTCACACCTAGAAGGGGTATCACATTCTACATCCCCTGTTCCTCACCATCACATCCCCTTAGGAGCCTAGCCTCATTAAACCCAGCTTTCTATGATCATTCTTTTCCTTTTCTCCCTTTTCATTCGAAACATTTACATATGATTCTTTCTCTGACTCCTTCAAATATACACACACACATACATGTGTGTATATAACACATATGCATGCATGCACATATATTAATATACATATAATATATAATGCATACATTTTAAATTTTTACAAAATTATATTTAATTTAAATTATTTAATTGTGTTTCATTGTAAATAGATGCATAATTTGTTTTTTATAAGACTTTTGACCATAAGCACTGGTCCATCTCTGAAAGTTCACCAAACAGAGATTGGTGAATTGCTCTGGGAATAGACAACCTTAGTAACCAAGGTAGAATGATTGTTATTGACTCACTGACTGATTATAGAACTGACTACAATTTCCTGGAATCCCCAACACTGGCTACTTATTAGGGTGAGACAAAACCAGACACTTATGTTCACCTGTTTCACTAAAACATTAAATTTTTTCAGTTCCTCCACCTTCTTTTTAATCCTTAATTTGCCTCAGTAACAATTCTAAGACAGAAGAGCAAGGATTAGGCAAATGGAATTAAGTGAGTTCTCCAGGGACACATAACTAGAAAGTATCTGAGACTAGATTTGAATCCAGAATCTCCCAACTCTGGGCCCAGGGATCTGTCTACTGAGCCACCTAGCTGTGCCACACACTCACAGGAGTTGTCTTAAATCCTTCTGATGCCTTAAATTACTCACCATACAGTTCAGAACAGTCTCTTCTATAGGGGAAAGGGTAAGAGCCACATACTCCTGAATTTCAGTCATAGGGAGGTCTGGTCCTCGTTGCATAAGACCTTGGAGACTTTCTGGGTTCATCTAAGAGGGGCTTTTCCCACAAGGTTCTGCAAGTTCTTTTTGTTGAGCTTTTTGCAGATGGCTATCAGTTTTGACAAGTGCACCCCGAGAGAACTGAAGTACTGAGACTTTTTTGCATTCGAGGCAAGAGCAAGATGTGGCTCCAGCTTCCCGGCTCCTGAAGGACAAAACAAACAAAAGCCACGCCCTCAATTCTAGGTGAAAAACCCTCAGGAAGTATATCGGAGCACTAGCGGGCTCAGTTTCTGCTGTTCCGCCCAGGACAGGACTCTCCCCTGATAGCCAGAATGAGGATTCCGGACACCGCAGCCCTGCTCTGACTCGGGTCCCAAATTGGGAACCTGTTCCTGCTCTTCCAGGTTCAGCGCTCAGCGGCCGAGGACTAGGGATCCCCAGGGTAAACGGTGAGGCAATTTGGTCCCTCACGGATTGCCGCACCTAGCCGCCGTCCTGGTGGTGGGCCCCCAGAGGACCACGACAGCCGAGGAGCTGAGTATCCTGCCATCGGAGCTAGAGAGCTGATGGTTCAATACCGCGGGCTCCATGCACCTGCAGCAGCCCCGCAGCCTCTCGTCCGTCTCTTCTACCGACTTCTCGTAGCTGCCGGAGGACTCGGCAACGTGCAGCTAGAGCAAAGGGAAGTGAGTCAGAGAAATCACCGGCAGAAGATCCGGGCTATGAGGAAACTGCCAGTCATCTGCCCTTTCAGAAAGCGCTACGCCTCGGTGCAGCTGGCGGTTCGCCCTGGAAATTTCAAGGCTGAAACAACAAATGGGATCATCCTGAAACGCTGTTCAGAGCCCGAGCGCAGCCGCTGGGCGCCCCTGATGGTTAAAGGCTTCGAGACTGAGTGCCCAACTTCTACTGTGTGGTGGAGCGAGACCGCGAAAGCTACCTATAGCTTCAGGATCTGCTGACAGACTTCGACCGGCCCTGAAAGTCTGACCGAAAGATGAGTGTCTGGACTTAATGGAAGAAGAGCTGACCAAGTCGTGAGAGCGGCCCAATCTTCACAAGAATATGTATAAGAACATAATGGCTGCGGACCGTTCCTCCCGGACGACTAAAGAACCTACGTGGAGCATTAGCTGGAGGGGAATCAGCACCAGCGCCTCATCGAGAGCACCCAGGAAGCCGATGGCTTCTGCGGCATTGACTTCAAGACGACGGGAAGCCGGGATTAGAGTCTTTGCTGACTTGGTAGAAGAGGATGCCAAGGTGTTGAGAAAATATCTGGACCTACCTCCACAGATGAGAGAACCTTGGGCGTGTCAGAGTCTTCCGAGACTTGAGTTAGGTCGAAGTTTCCTCCTCTTCCTGCATGACCACAGCCTAGGCGCAAGCTTGGGGCGTCTTGCGTTTCGGCAAGATCACGCCGTTGTGCTATGGGGAGACCCTGTATCACGGGTGGCCCTGGGAAGAAAGCAACCTAAAGGATCGATATCAACTGTTGCTAATTAATCTCATCAGTACCCTGGCAAGCCAGACGGAGAGATGAGATTGGTTGGGTCCCAGCCCCAGAGCTCCTCGGGACCACTATCCGATGGCTCTTCAACTGCTGCCGCCTGCTGGTCTTGGCAGTCTCCAGGATTCCCAGATAGACCCTGCAGTGCTTCGGCTCTCCACTTGGGAGAGGTCCAGCGGATTGACTGATGGCTGGAGTTGTGCCTATACCGGAGCTCCGGCTCTCCTAAAGAGGAATGACCTTAACTAGAAGGAAGAAGGTACAGTTCCTTTCTTCCTCTTACCCCCTGACCACCTTTGGGAGAAACGGACTGCAGTCCCGCCCTTTGGGTTTGGGAAATCCGGGAGGTAGGGAGCTAATTTGAAAGTTTTATTCACAAATGGGGGATAGTGCCTCTCTCCTTCCCTCTTCAGTAAAACTCACTAATGCTGAAGAAAAAAAGTATATCAGACAAATGCTGCAGGTGGTCTCTCACTGGAGACTGGACATCATCCATATTCTTGTGAAGAGGGATGGTTAGAGAAATGCCTTGAGTGTTTCCTTGCTTGGGATCAGACTTCCAAGATCTTTCACTTAAAAACAAAACAAAAAACCTTAACTTCTTTTTTTTAAAAATTTTTATTTTTTAGAAAAATTTTTTCCATAGTTACATGATTCATGTTCTTGCTCTCTCTCCCCCCAACCTCACCCCCCAATAACCGACCCACATTTCCACTGGTTTCTTCCTATGTCTACAATCAAGACATATTTCCATATTACTGATAATTGTTCTAGGATGGTCATTAAGAGTCTACATCCTAATTGTGTCCACATCAACCTATGTGTTCAAGCAGTTGTTTTTCTTCTGTGTTTCCACTCCTGTAGTTCTTCCTCTGAATGTGGGTAGCATTTTTTTTCCATAGATCCCTCAGAATTGTCAAGGATACTACCATTGATGCTAGTACAGAAGTCCATTACATTTTATCTTACCACAGTGTATCAGTTTCTGTGTACAATGTTCTCCTGGTTCTGCTCCTTTCACTCTGCATCAATTCCTGGAGGTCATTCCAGTTCACATGGAACTCGTCCAATTTATTATTCCTTTGAGCACAATAATATTCCATCACCAGCATATACCACAATTTGTTCAGCCATTCCCCAATTGAAGGGCATACCCTCCTTTTCCAGTTTTTTGCCACCACAAAGAGCAGGGCTATAAATATTTTTGTGCTTGAACCCAGCTATGGTATGGCTGGATCAAAGGGCAGGCATTCTTTTAGCGCTCTTTGGCCATAGTTCCAAATTGCCATCCAGAATGGTTGGATCAATTCACAACTCCACCAGCAGTGCATTAATGTCCCAATTTTGCCACATCCCCTCCAATATTCATTACTCTCCCCTGCTGTCATTTTAGCCAATCTGCTGGGTATGAGGTGATACCTCAGAGTTGTTTCGATTTGCAGTTCTCTTAATTATTAGAGATTTGGAACACTTTCTCATGTGCTTATTGATAGTTTTGATTTCTTTATCTGAAAATTACCTATTCATGTCCCTAGTCCATTTATTGATTGGGCAATGGCTTAATTTTTTTTGTACAATTGATTTAGCCCCTTGTATATTAGAGTAATTAAACCTTTGTCAGAGTTTTTTGTTATAAAGATTTTTTACCACTTTGTTGTTACCCTTCTGATTTTAGTTGCATTGTTTTTGTTTGTACAAAACCTTTTTAATTTAATGTAATCAAAATTATTTATTTTAAATTTTGTAATTTTTTTTCTAACTCTTGCTTGGTTTTAAAATCTTTCCTTTCCCAGAGATCTGACAAGTATACTATTCTGAGTTCACCTAATTTTCTTAGTTTCCTTCTTTATATTGAAGTCATTCACCCACTATGAATTTATCTTGGTGTAGGGAGTGAAATGTTGATCTAAACCTAATGTCTCCCATATTGTTTTCCAGTTTTCCCAGCAGTTTTTGTCAAATAGTGGATTTTTGTCACAAAAGTTGGGCTCTTTCGGTTTATCATAGACTGTCTTGCTGACTTCACTTACCCCAAATCCATTCCACTGATCCTCCCTCTGTCTCTTAGCCAGTACCATATTGTTTTGATGACCACTGCTTTATAGTGTAGTTTAATATCTGGTACTACTCGGCCACCTTCCTTCATGTTGTTTTTTTTTTTTCATTATTTCCCTTGATATTCTTGGTCTTTTGTTCTTCCCAATGAACTTTGTTATAGTTTTTTCTAATTCTGTAAAAATGTTTCTCGGTAGTTTGATAGGTATGGCACTAAATAAGTAAATTAATTTGGGTAGAATGGTCATTTTTATTATGTTATCTCGTCCTACCCATGAGCACTCAATGTTTTTCCAATTGTTTAGATCTAGTTTTAATTGTTTGGAAAGTGTTTTGTAGTTGTGTTCATATAATTCCTGTGCTTGTCTTGGCAGATAGATTCCTAAGTATTTTATATTGTCTAGGGTGATTTTAAATGGTGTTTCTCTTTCTAACTCTTGCTGCTGTGATATGTTGGAAATATATAGAAATGCTGATGATTTATGTGCATTTATTTTGTATCCTGCAACTTTGCTAAAGTTGATTATTTCTACCAGCTTCTTAGTTGATTCTCTAGGATTTTTTAAGTAGACATCATACCATCTGCAAAGAGTGATAGCTTAGTCTCCTCTTTTCCTATTTTGATACCTTCAATTTCTTTTTCTTCTCTAATTGCTACTGCTAGTGCTTCTAGTACTACGTTGAATAATAGAGGTGATAATGGGCATCCTTGTTTCACTCCTGATCTTATTGGGAAGGCTTCTAATTTATTCCCATTGTATATGATGCTTGTTGATGGTTTTAGACAGGGGTCTGCAACCTTTTTGGCCGTGAGAGCCATAAATGCCACATTTTTTAAAATGTAATTTCGTGAGAGCCGTATAATATGCTTAACACTGAATACAAGTAAATATGTGCATTTATGTAAGAACAACACTTTTAAAGTACAATAAGTCTCTGAACTATTTTTAGTAACTTTATTATGTGCTAACCAATGATGAATAAAGTACTTCTTACCATTAATGTAACTTCTGGTGCTGCATAGTTTTGCTGATGGATTTGTAGTCTGGTTGATATGTGGTGAGTTTAAGCTTCATGCAGGCATTGAGACTTCCATCTGTTAAACGTGATCTTAGGTTGGTCTTAATGTTCTTTAGATTTGAGAAAGACTACTCACATGCATATGTAGGGCCAAACATTGTCAGTGCAGCAATACTCACACACTGCAGTATGCGGTATGTGACAGGAAGGGCGTTCCAAGTTTTGACAATCAGCTGATCCACGGATTGAAGATTTTTCATTTCTCCCCACTTGTGATTGCTTGCCAACTCTGCTTGCTGTCGTGCAAGTCTCTCCAAATCTTTATTCAGTGACTGGAACTTATTCACCCACATGTCTGAGGCCTTCAGATCAGCAGCTTGAAGCTCAAAATCTCTGACAGAGACACCGGGCATGTAACTCAGGTCAGCACTATCCACTGCACACTCATGTGGATGGGTTATGAACTTAAAAAGACGAGTGCGCTCACAAAATTCTCCAAAGCGTGCTTTGAATGACTGCAAGAGATTAGATGTGAAGCCCACTAGCTGCTGAAGATCAAGATGTTGAGCAGGGTCACTTGTTGTGCATGCACCTTTAAACTCTCCCAGTTTTTCAAAGTGTAGTAAACGACCTGTTTCAATGTCAGTGATGAAGAGTTCTAGCTTATTTTCAAATACAAACACTGCTTGTTGAAGGGATAAGACTGTATTTCCAACGCCTTGCATTTTCACACTGAGTTGGTTCAGATGTTGAGTTATGTCTACAAGATAGTAGAACTTCAGGAGCCACTCAGTGTTGGCTAACTGAGGATGCTCGACATTTTTCATTTCAAGAAAAGTCCAGATTTTGCTCAGACAAGCTGCGAAACGGTTGAGCACCTTCCCTCTTGACAACCAACGCACATTGCTGTGCAGAAGCAGACCAGGATAATTATTCCCAACTTCTTCCAGCAGTGTTTTAAACTGGCGATCATTTAAAGCTCGGGTAACAATAAAATTCACCACCTGAATGACCAGCGACATCACCTCACCAAGCTGCTCGCCACACATCTGAGCACAAAGCGCCTCTTGATGTAGGATACAGTGAAAACTTAGGATGGGTCTCTTTTCATGTTCACGAAGAAGCGCTACGAATCCTCTGTTTTTCCCCACCATGCAAGGAGGACCATCAGTACACACTGAAATAAGTTTATTCATCCGTAGATTTTTTTCATTAGCGAGCTCAGTGAAAGACTTGAATAAATCCTTCCCTCTTGTTGTCCCTTTCAAAGGCAAAACAATAAGACTTTCCTCAAGTAATGTGTCACCAACAACATACCTTGCAATCACGCTGAACTGGGATAAATGGCTTATGTCTGTTGACTCATCCACAGTGAGAGAAAAGAATAGTACTGCAATTATGTCCTTCAGTTGTGTTTCCTCAATTTGATTTGCCATCATTATCAGTACGATTGTGAACAGTTTTTGCCTACAGAGGCATGCCTTTTATTCGTTTGATTATCTTGTCTTTATCTGAAAAGTCATCAAAAAGTTCATTGGCAACATCAAGCATGAATGTTTTGGCATATTCCCCATCTGTGAATGGCTTTCCGTTTCTCACAATTGCTAAAGTAGCAGCAAAGCTAGCTGAATTCCAGTTACCTTGTTGGGTCCAAACACAGAGCTACTGCTGATTAGCTTGCACTCTGCACAGTAGCTCTTCACATGCTTTCTTCCTGCTGTCCCCCGCAGGATATTTCAATGCAAATGTAATATGGCTTAGGTCAAAGTGTCGCTTTATATTTGACCGTTTCATAGATGAAATTTGTTCATTGCATATTAGACACACTGCAGAACCTGCTCTCTCCACAAAGGCAAATTCCTCTGTCCATTTCTGCTGAAAAGTATGATACTTGTCATCCTTTAATACTCCTCTCCTTCTTTTAGCCAATTAGGAAATTCTGACTTTTCCTTCTGGTTTCCTTCATCCTGGATCTTCCAGGCTTAGAGCTGAGGGCTCTCCTCAGTGAGATTGGCCAGTACTCCTTTGGTTCCTTTCTTGGTCTGATTCTAAGTAAGTTCTCCCTTTTGTACCAGTTGATTAGTTGTCCTTCATATACAAAAAGGACCAAAATTACATCACAATGTTGGAGTCAGGGTATGATGTATCTGCACTATAGTGGATTAGACTAATACAGTGATTCCCAAAGTGGGCATCACTGCCCCCTGGTGGGTGCTGCAGCAATCTGGGGGGGGGTGGCTACATGTGCATTTATTTTTCCTATTAATTACTATTAAAATTTTTTTAATTAATTTCCAGGGGCGCTAAGTAATATTTTTTCTGGAAAGGGGGCGGTAGGCCAAAAAAGTTTGGGAACCACTGGACTAATATGACCTTGGAAGACTATCACAGGTGAGGCACTAATAACTGGAATGAACATTTGGGATGGAGATGTCTAAATTTGCTCATCTCACATTTCTTTTGAACTACTGCATTCCTTGGTCTTTCAAAGTTGATTAATTGATTGAGTGCCTAATAAATGCTTATTGTTTAACTGGTCCTTAACTTCTTAATGCTGAACACTTAAGTTTCCCTTAACAATTCAAAAATTAAAGATCAACTTCAATTTTTAAAAATGAAGATAAATCATATAACTTTCAAAGCTATGGGTGGGGGATGCATTCTTAACCAAATAAGAGATAGAAGCAATTTAAAAAATTAAATAGATAATTTCATTACATTAAATTATTAAAGTTCTCAAAAGAATCCAAAACTATAACAATTATATGCTAGGACTCCTAGTAAGAGCCATTCAAATGAGAACAACTCTGAAGTTCCACTGCATATCCATAAAAGTGGTAAATAAGACAAAAGTTGAGAATAGTGGATGTTGGAATGGTTGTGGAGATCCTGGGGCACTAATGCTATTGTTGATAGAGCTGGCTATGGTCTAGTCCTTTTGTAAAGCATTCTGTAATTATGCAAAGTGATTAAATTACAAATACCCTTTGAAGCAGAGATTCCACTCTAAGAAAAATTCCAAGGATTTCATTGCTTAAAAAGAAAGGTTACATATAAACATATCATATATATTTTGTGGTAGTAAAGAAATGGAAATAAGGTAGACACCCATTTATTAGGAATTGTTAGACAAATTATGGTAAATGATTGGAGTGGAATATTTCTGTTGTAAGAACTGAGAAGCAAGATGGAAAGACTTCAATCAGCTGCTGTTAAGAGAAGTGTGTGTCAACCTGGAAAAAACACAGAAGCACTAAAGTAGTCAGTAAAACCCAGTCTTTAATCAGGAAAGAGATAGTGCTCAATATTTGGCTGCTACACAAAATCAAGTACCTAAAACCACACGGAGCCAAGGGCTCTAGGACTGGGAACAGTATCTCTGAGAGGATCACCTCATGAAATAATTCTCTAAAGAATAATAGAATTTGGGGACGTATATACCTTTTGGGAAACTGAAGACAGGGATGACTTTACCATGGCTACCAGGAAATGAGAAGTCCTAGACAGGATTATCAGGGAGAGGCTGATGCTTTACAATGGATACAAAAGGAAAGGGTCCAGTCAAAGGCTGGGCTACTGGGAGGAGACTGATATAATGGGAGAAACTTCTAAGACAAAAAGGGCACTTAACATTTGATTCTGTCTACTTGTCCCACCTAAACTGGGATCATTAAGTACTTTAAGGTCTATTGTTCAGTCTGAAACAAGACTTTTCTGAATCTGGGACCTCCCTCAGGGTGAGTTCTCAGGGAACCTGGGAAACTGGGGGGGCGGGGTAGGGGGGGTTGCAAATTTACTGTCTTAAGAATGAACAAAATATTACAATAATTATTGCTTGAATTATCTCATTTCAGCCCTTACCCCTTGAAATAATTATTTCAGTTTCTTCCCTTCTCTCCATAGCAAATAAAGTCCGGCAAATAACCAACACTTTTAACATACTGTGCAAACCCAGTTGATATGAGCCTGAAAAGCAATACAATTCAAATAACCTCAAAAATGCAAATAGAAAGAAAATATTCCCAAAACAGTAGAAACTGAGTGTTGTAAACATATAAAGAACAAGTTTGACTCCCCGCAAAAAGAGGTATTAGAGAACAGTTCCCCTTAATCTTTACACAGGTCAGGGTGATGGGTGTGAAGCAGGTGCCAAGGACCCAGGGTGAATTTGAATCAATTTAGAGAGAGTTCTGAGATCAGGAATGCCACATTCGACTTCCTCAAAGGACAGTGCAGTTTCTGCCTTTATGATGAGTAGGAAAGTCACGACTGAAAAACTTCTAAGAGGAAAATTGTTGGTCTACCTTCTACAGGGCAGGTTGGAAGGAACAACAATTGAAAGCAAGGAAGGGCCTTTTTGGAGGTCAAGTCCTCCCAAGGAAGTCCATTTGAGAGTAAGCAGGGATCTGGCAGAGTTCAGCATGTAGGTTATAACAGTATAATAAAACTTTTGATCAAAGTTGGTATTTGTGCTAAGGAAGGAGTCCATATTCATTACTTGGTTAATTAAGGATGTTTATTGATTGAGATATTCATTAGAACTGTGTACATTTTAATGACTGTAGGACCCACAAAATACTAAAACACTGGGAGTGATGGAGTAGAGGGTAGAAT
Organism: Gracilinanus agilis; assembly: GCF_016433145.1. Taxonomy (NCBI): domain Eukaryota; kingdom Metazoa; phylum Chordata; class Mammalia; order Didelphimorphia; family Didelphidae; genus Gracilinanus; species Gracilinanus agilis. The sequence continues at coordinate 87,126,105 of NC_058132.1, forward strand.
TTTCATAGCACATCTGGCAGGAGTTAATGGTCACTAATAGATGACAATTTTTGGTGTGGTGTTGCCTCCGTTAAGGAGATAATAGTCATATAGGTTAAAATCTGGTCAGATGCTATTAGAAATGATAAGCAAGATGACTTCAGAAAAAGCTGGAAAGATAAGCAGAACTGGGAGAACATTGTACAGAATAACAGCAATATTATACATGATCGAATGTGAAAATTTGGCTACTCTCAGTTCTGCAATGATCTGGGACAATCCTGAAATGATGGAGAATGCAATCCATCTGCTGAGAAAGCCCGGTTGGAGTCAGATGGATGTGGATCAAAGCATACTATCTTTCACATCAGTGTATTTAGGGTTATTTGGGAATTTTGGTTTTGAATGAGTGTGCACTTATAACAATGACCAATGTAGAAATGTGTTTTGCATGATAATAAAACTAAAACAAACAAACAAACAAGTAAATAAATGGATGCTTGCCCTACTCCCACAAAAACAAAAACAAAATCAAAACTCTAGTCAGATGTGTTTGCAATGATCCATAGTGCAATATCTTTGTTAGCTACAAGGCAACACATTGCTTAAACACTCCCCTCTGTGAGGAGTAAGGCATTCAGGTGTCTGCAATATATATCTTCTGTCCACTAAAGGGAATATAAAACTGAGCTCTTTCCCTCTGAGGTGGCTTACTCATTCTTTGTCTTTTGCTTTCAATAGTTAAAGCTTTCCATCTGAAACTGTAGAGTTGTAAATTTACAATCTAAAGAATGAACAACATATTAAAATAGTTTTTTAGAATAGAATAATCTTATTTCAGCCCTTGCCCCTTGAAAGAATTATTTCAGTTTCTTCCCCTCTCCCCATAGCAAATAAAGTCAGATAAATAACCAACACTTTTAATATACTGTGTATCAAAATAAAGTGAAAATAAACAAATGCAGTCTCCTTTTCCTAAAATGACTGGAAACCACATCTCTCTCTTTTTTGATTCTATTCTTTCCCTTCCCACCTTATCCTATTCTTTTGTTCTCTATCACATAATTCAGAGAGTTCCCGAAGAGTTAGGAGGGCAAGAACACTGACAGAATTCCTCAAAGACTAAAGAAAACTGACAGAAGTGCCTAGTAATTCATTGAGTTTCAACATGAGTTCATTATTTGCTACAGGATTAGCTTTCCCCTAGGGAAATGATTCAGTGTCTTCCATCTCAATGTCCCACCAGTGCTTTTAGACTCAAAGTGGAAGATCTCTGCACTCATAATTAGCAAATCAAATCTACCCCTCAGTTAGGAACAGAAGATAATGACCACTTTTTCCTTCATGTTAATCCTTTATTTTAGAAATGTCCCGAATCTACTTTGGTTTATTCTTCTCTTTAAATCACCTGATCCTATAGGAGATCCAAAAATTATCCTGGGCTATTCAGAGAATGTTTGAGGGTTGATTGGTAGATGGAATATATAAGCTTTCAGTGGGTTCCTTTCCTTTTATCCTAAATCTTACCCTCTCCCACTCTTTATCCACTATTATCGAAGCCTGCCTCCCTGGATACCCTTTCCAATTCTTGTTGCATCTTCATTTATTCTCTTGTTCAAGGAAAGGGAGGTAGACTATTGTCACCACTCCTTCCTCTCCAAGGCCACTTATCACCATCATTCAGTAATATCTCCTCCTATGAGGTTCATGCCTTTGTATCTACTGTGCAATTAAAACCTGGTATTCATATGCAGACCCTCAGGTCACTCTTCTTTCTTCCTCAATGAATTTGATAGATGGCTCATAATTTTTTTCTCTTCTTGTTAACTCATGCCATCATTTTAGAGGATTTAACACAAATAATATACTGACTCCCTCAAATGCCCTAACAGTTCCCCAACCTATTCACTTCTTATGACCTTATTCCTCCACCCAACCTCAGCCACACACAAAGATGGGCATATGCTTAATTTTTCCATCACACACACCTAACACCTTCATGTTCAAGAATTCTGAAATCCCTTTATCTAAAATCTATTGGTTTTTCACCTCTCTCTTTACCTTCCTTTATTAATCCCACTCTTCATCAACACCATGACCTGGATCCAGTCTGTTGACTCCTCAGTTCTCTCCCAAGTTATCTCACCTACATTAGACTTTCTCTCTTCTTTTCCCCATCTTGATCCCTTAGTGAACCAATTCAACTTTATACTATTCTCTCTTGAATTCCTAACTCCTTATAATTTCACCTATTACATTGAGCTAAGCCTCAACCTTGAATCACTCCCATACCATTCACTGCCTTTGATCCTACGTTGTTGAACAGCAGTAGAGAAAATCTCACAACCATTCTGACTGTGTCTACTACAAATTTATGTTACACAACTTCAACTGGGCCCTCACTGCTATTAGGAAACCACTTTATCAACTTGCTATCCCACTCTCCACAGTAGCTCTTTTAAACCTTTCATACCTTCTCAGACCTCCTGTCCGAACCTTTCCCCCCCTCCCCATACCCTCTCAGCTGAGAACCCTGCCTCATATTTTATAAAAAAAGAGACCATTTATCATAAGCTTTACTTCTTCCCTCTTCCTCATCTATCACTCTGATGCCCTCTGCCACTATCTCCATCTTTACCCCTGACTCATATGATGAGGTGGCCTTCCTCTTTACCTTTTACTTGCTCAAATGATCCCATTCCATCTCATCTCCTCCAACAGATTTTCCCTTCTGTCAGCCCCACTTTATCAATTATTTTCAAACTTTCCCTGCCTATTGTCTCATTTCCCACCAAATAAAAAGATGATCATGTCTCCCTCATCCTGAAAAAACCCTGGCTTGATCTTTCTATCTCTGCTATCATCCTATATCTCTTCTGTCCTTTGTAACTAAACTCAGAAAGGCCATCTACAGTGGATGCCTCCACTAACTCTCCCCTAATTCTCTCCTTAACTTTTATAAAATGGCTTCAAACCTTAAAGTTCTACCAAAACTATCTTCAGAGTTATCAATGATCTCTTAGTTGCTAAATCCAATGACATTTTTTCTATCCTCATTTTTAAAGAAAATGTATCTGCAATCCAGATATCTTCAATCTTTGATAATATTAATGACTCTCTTCTTTGAGATTCTTTTCTCTATAGGTTTTCCAGCTATCACTCTCTTCTGATTCTTCCCTGCCTATCTGATTGCTCTTCTCTTTTGCTGTATCTTTGTCCAGATCATGTCTTCTAACCACAGGTGTCTCTTTTCTTTTTTTTTTTTCAAACCCTTACCTTCCGTCTTGGAGTCAATACTGTGTATTGGCTCCAAGGCAGAAGAGTGGTAAGGGATAGGCAATGGGGGTCAAGTGACTTGCCAGGGGTCACACAGCTGGGAAGTGTCTGAGGCCAGATTTGAACCTAGGACCTCCCATCTCTAGACCTGGCTCTCAATCCACTGAGCTACCCAGTTACCCCCAGGTGTCTCTTTTCTCTTCTCATTCTATACCACATACTTCACTTGGGGTTCTCACTAGCTCACATGAATTTAATCACCATCTCAATATTAATGATGATCAAATCTCCCTATCCTGCTGTAAGCTCTCTGCTGATCTCCAACCTCATATCTCTAACTGCTTTTCAAATGTTTCAAACTGCATCTTAAACTCAACATACTGAAAGCTGAACTAATTATCATTTCCCCTAAACTATTCCCCTACTTCCTATCTTCCTTATTATTGTAGAAGGCAACATCATCCTCTTATTCTCTCAGGCTCGAAATTTAGGATTCATCCTGGATTCCTCACTAAACCTCAACCCCTATATCCAAACTGTTGCCAAGACCTGTCAATTCTATCTTTGTAAAATCTTTAAAATATTCCCTTCTCTCATTCAATGCTGTTATCACTTTAGAGAGAGCCTCATTATTTCCTGCCTGGACCTCACAACTGCTGGTGGGTTTGCCTTAAGTTTCATCCCCTTCTAATCCATTCTTCATTCAGCCACCAAAGTGATTTTCCTAGCTCCAGTGGCTACCTGTCACCTCCAGGATTAAATACAAAATCCTCTGGTGTTCCAAGCCCTTCATAAGATATCCCCTTCTACCTTTCCAAGTTTTTTATACCTTACTCCCTACCAAATATTCTTCCATTCAGTGACATTAGTCTCCTGGCTGTTGAAGAACAAGAAATTCTATTTTTTGGCTTCAGATATTTTCTCTAGCTGTCCCCTTCTTGTCTGGAATGTTCTTCCTCCTGATTTCCTTCAAAGTCTCTACCACAATCCCATTTTTTTTACATGAAGCCTTTGGCCAGTTCCCCTTAATTCTAATGCCTTCCTTCTGTTAGTTATTTCCATTTGATCTTGTCTAGAGTGTTTGTACATATTTGAGCTCCTTGAGGGAAAGCATTGTCTTTTGCCTCTTTTTGTATTTCTAGCATTTAGTCCAGGTGTCTGGCACATATCAGGCACTTAATAAATGTAGATTGATTGATTGTTTGATATTGTATTAAGTGGTGGTATAGTTTACTATGGAGAGTTTTTCTCTTTCCTTGACATAGCCAGAGACCCGTTGTCAAAGAAAGGAAGGAAGGAAGGAAGGAAGGAAGGAAGGAAGGAAGGAAGGAAGGAAGGAAGGAAGAAAAGAGAAAGGAACAAAAGAGAAAGAAAGGAACAAAAGAGAAAGAAAGGAAGAAAAGAAGGAAGAAATCTAAACTCAAACAAAGCACTGCAGTGTTTCACCAATACATGAGCAATACAGACTTTTTCAATGACTGTCTACAAGCACAAGGGAGAAATCATTCCAGAATTTGGAAGGGTTACTGTCTATAAAAGTGTATATACATTCCAGAAACAGAGTCTACTGAGAAAAGTTTCATATTTCATAGAGGTTACGGAATCAGAATTTTAGAGCCAAGTAGGACCTTTGAAATTATTTATTCTAACCCCTTCATTTTATATATGTGAAAACTAAGACCTGAGACATTAAGTGACTGCCCAAGGTCTTGCACCTAGTAAGTTTCAGAGCCAGGTCTTAAACCCAAGATCCCAAGTCCAGTGCTCTTTCCATTAACATTATATTATATCTCTGTAATGGCAAGATCATCTGATTTCCAGAAGGTGTCAAATGGTGAACTTATTTGAAAAATCCAGGGAACCTTGCCAAGACACCTGGTTCAGATATGGAAAGATAAAAATGTTCAGGCTAGTGGACTGAATGTTCAAGCTTATGCAGAAAATAAAGGAAGGAAAGGAAACATTTATTTAGTACCTATTATGTTCTAGGGAGCATAGTGGACTGGGACTGGAGTTAAGAAGACCCAAGTTCAAATCTGGTCTCAAACAGTTACTAACTCTGGGACCCTGAGCAAGTCACTTAGCCTTGTTTGCCTTAGTTTCATCATTTGTAAAATGAGCTCAAAAAAGAAATGGTAAATCACTTCATTATCTTTGCCAAGAAAACCCCAAATGAGTTAGACAGGACTGAAACTGACTGAACAACTATGTGCTAGGCACTATGTTAAGTGCTTTATAAATATTATTCCATTTGGCCCTGGGAGAAAGATGTTATTATTATCCCTATTTTATGGGTGATAGAACTGAGGCAAATAAAGGGTAAGTAACTTTCCCAGGGACATACAGCTAGTAAGTTTCTGAGGACAAAATGTCCCCATGTCTTCCTGACTAGTTCTCTATCCACTGTACCACCTAACTGCTTTTAAACGTTTTTTTCTGTACTAGCATAGTCTCCATTCTTCTAAGCTTCTGTTAATTTTCTGAAAGATTTCTGGAAATAGGGCTTTGTTATCAACTACATAGGTACTTTTAGGAAAAACTTTCATACTTTCCAAGATGTGCTTCATAGGCATATAATAGTTATAAGAATAATAAATGCTATATCTAATTTTGTAGTTTTTCTATTGAAAAATTCATCTACATCAACTTTTAGCTGATCCACATAAAAAACTCTTGAACAAATGTAAGTCAATTGTTGTATTTATTCTTTATTGATTTACTTCCCAGCTACCAGTTCCATTCCAGGCCACCTGTACTCTGGCCATCATTCTCATTTCTCCCCTCTACTGAAAACTTGAATTAGCCTCTTGAAAGGCTAATTTTCACCTTACTGCTCAAAGCCAGTTCTCCATGTTATCACCATTTCCAAATCATTGTGCCATTAATGTTCTCCCAACTCCTTTCCAGTTCTTCTTTATATTAAATGCACTAGAAACTCCACAAAAGTAGTTATGAAGATCAAACCAGAAAATGTATATAATTTGTCATAAAGGTATGATTATTTTTTCATTTTAACACTTGACTTAACCAGGGTATTATATTACTTGGGCATAATAAGCAAAAACAAATTCTACATTTGTTTTTTTGCTTAAGGAATATGCTGTTATACTTTCATTTCTCTCAATCATTTACCATGTCCAAAACCTTATACAGTCAGCATGAGTTACCTTAAATGTACATCACTCTTTAATAAAGAGTTATTAAAAGCATCTAGCACATAGGGAGATGTAATAGGCTTCTTCTTGATGCCCTTATTCTCGATAAGTTAAACTTCGTTATTTCCCCCTTTTTAAAATTTGTTCTGATTATTTCATTATAGTCTTTTGGAAGCATTTGGTTAAATCTTACTGAGTTTTAAGTTGCATAAAGAGGAGAAAACTGGATTTGACACTCAGAAGTACATCTCTTTCTTTTAACAACAAAATTATAGAATCAAACATTTCTCTTGCTAAAAGAAAACCAGTCATATCTCTCTGTCTCTGTCTCTGTATCTATCTCTCTCTCTCTCTCTCTCTCTCTCTCACACACACACACACATACACACACACACACACACTCTTCCTTCTAGATAGTCTTCACTTACCCAGTACAGACAAATGAGGGTATCTCTTTCTTGTATTTAAAAATATATTTCATCTGAACTTAAAAGAGGGATGGAGTAAATGAATGCATATTTTCCCCTTCTTTGTCAATAGCTTAAGGATGATGGCATATTACATGTTGTTTTTTTGTTTGTTTGTTTGTTTGTTTGTTTGTTTTTATCTAAAAAATGGGATCTAGAGGACTACAGATGATGTATACGAGCAGTGTGACAGGACATAGGTACAAAGGGCTGGGGGAGGCATGGTTGGGTATTTTAAATGGTCCAGTTTGGGAAAATAAAACGCATGAAACACTCCAGAAAACTCATAGAGCTAAATTTTAGCAAACTATTAGTCTCCATTTTCATATTCTATGGTCAATTCATTTTCCATAGCTTTCAAAATGTTTCTGCTCACCTCTCCTCACAATGGAAGAACCTGATGACGCTTTCTCGGATCTGTTTGGTCTTCACCCCATAAACAATGGGGTTCAAGGTTGGGGGTAAGAGCAAATAGAGATTAGCCACAATTATGTGGAGAGATGGAGGAATAGTACGACCCCCAAAGCGGTGGGTGAAGAAGGTGAAAAAGGCTGGAACATATGTAATGATGATGGCACAGATATGGGCTGTACAGGTACTGAAGGCTTTCTGCCTTGCCTCCGTAGATGCCAGGCTCACCACCGCCCGGAGGATCATGGTATAGGACACAGAGATACAACATATATCAAACACACCAATCAGGAGGGCAACCATTAGACCATAGATGACATTCACCTTAATGCTGGCACAGGATAGCTTCACCACCGACATATGGTCACAGTAGGTGTGGGAAATGATGTTGCTTTGGCAAAAGGGAAGACGCTTGACCAAGAAGGGGAAGGGGATCATAAGCATCATCCCCCGCAGGAAGGTAGCCAGCCCAGCCTTGGCGATGATGGGGTTGGTGAGGATAGTGGCATAGCGCAGGGGGTAGCAGATAGCCACGTAGCGGTCCAGCGCCATGAGCATGAGTACCCCAGACTCCACCCCTGTGAACCCATGAACAAAGAACATTTGGGCTAGGCAGGCATCAAACTTGATCTCCTTTAAATTAAACCAGAAGATACTCAGGGCGTTGGGGAGGGTAGTGGTACAGGTGAGGAGGTCGGTGAGGGAGAGCATTGCCAGGAAGAAGTACATCGGCTTGTGAAGGGACTCTTCATACTGGATGAGATACACAAGACCGAGGTTACCCACCAGAGATATGGCATACATAGCACAGAGAGGGAGAGAGATCCATAGATGGGCAGCTTCCAGGCCAGGAATGCCATTCAGGATGAAAGAGTCTGGGGCCACATAGGAACTGTTGAAAACTAGCATGCTTGTCTTTAAGAAGAAGACTCTGTGGCTTCACGACAGATTCATTTTCCTTTAGGGTAGAGAGGAAAGGAAATTGGGAAAATTAACATGGAATTTAAAACTTCCTAAAGAATCCAGACATGTTCTTTCCAACTTTAATATATGTGATATATTAAATGATAATATAAAAAAGATAGGAAAGAAACATCCTCAAGCATATTCTCAAGCAACCTGTGGGAAGGTGAATTCTACCAGATAAAAGTTCTGTTCTTTGACCAGAAAGATAGAAATGAAATTCAAGGTTTTCATACCTTAACAGTAATGTTAACTATACTTACAAATGGATGTCCAGAGAACCAGTATCTTGTGCTCGTGGGAGCAGGTCCCTTGAGGAGTCAGGAGGACGGACATATTGAAGACAGGAGCCCAAGGGTTGACTTGGCAAAACATCCTCATGTGAGGCCTTTGGACAGGTTTAAAGAAAAAGCAACCTGTGCAATAGAAGTGGGGCATGCTATTAGGTTGGGAGATATGAGATATAAAGGTGAAAGAAAGTGATCCGGGCAGTCACCTGAGATCATGATCCAAAAAGACATTGAAATGAAAAAAAAAATCACATCTTTTTTGGGGAAAAAATGGCCTATTCTCCATAATAGGCCAGTAACTTTTTTTGTTTTCTTTTGTTTTCTTTTTTCAATCAACAAATCTTTATCACCAACTTGGACTTCTTCACTATGTTCCAGGCCCACATTGTCTAAATGCTTACTGGACATCCAAATCTACTGTCAGTGTCCCATTAGCTCCTCAAATTCAAAGGGGCCCCAAGTGAACTAACTTTCCCCAAAACTATGCTCCTATTTCTAATTTTATCCATTACAGTCTACCTATTGTATCTCATTGTGGAGAACATTGTAAAGATCAGACTTGAACAGTTGAGGAAGTAATAAAAGGGATTTTATCACTGGAGGGTAATAAATCTCATCTGGACACAAAGCATAAATATGAAAGAAAAACTTTGGGAAACAGATCAAGTCTTTCATGGAGGCATGACGGGAGAACTTTAAATATCTGTATAACCACAGAAGCTCTCTCTGACCAAATCGGAGCAGGTGATACTTTCTTGACTTGAATTAGCAGAGGATGACTACAAAAATCTTGACATGACACTATTAGAATGTCATCAGGAAGGCTAAAATGAAGAATGCATGAAATTTAAGGAGAAATTAATTCTAAGAGTAAGAAATATGGGTTTTTCTTAAGCCTTATTATGGGAAAGAAGAGAGTCAAAGACTGATAGTGTAGCTGAGTCAGGGTGAATTAATGATGGAGAAAAGGCTCTTTTAATTGTGAGGCTCTTATTTTTATAATCCTTGATTTCTCTGACCTCAATTTCAGGGTACAGCATGGGGAGACTTTAGGACTAGTACAGACTCTTGATTTTTGTTATCAATGAATTAATGAGTATAATAAGCTGGAAAAGATAGCATGGCATAGGACATAGTAGATTGGCCCTTCAATTATGAAGACCTGGATTTAGCTTCTGTTTATATAACCATAGATTACTTAATCTCTCTGGGCTTCCAGAAATTTTCTGAGGCAATAGATTATAGACAAATTTGCCTACCTATTGAGAATATGGTTCATTTTTTTACCTTGGACAAATGAAATCACAAATCTCATTTTATTTTATTAGTCTTTTCAAAAAATGAATTAAGAATATTTTTCTGTGGTTACATGATTTATGTTCTTTCCTCTCCTCCCATTCCCCTCCTGTAGCTATTCTACTGGGTTTTACATGTGTCACTGATCAAGACCTATTTCCATATTATTGATATTTGCATTAGGGCCACAAATCTGATTTTAATCTGATTTCAAAAGAACAGTACAAGCTAAAGATTTTTCTTTAATAATAAACTAATGAAGAAATGAGAAAATAAAGTTCCTGGATAGAAAGGTATTTAGGCCTCAGAACACAGAGCAAAGAACTGATATTAAGGCAAAAGAATAGTAAGGACTAGACAATTGGAGTTAAGAGATTTGACCAGGGTCACACAGCTAGGAAGTGTCTAAGGTCAGATTTGAACCCAGGTTCTCCTGACTCCTGCTTTGGTGCTCTATCCACACTGAGCCACCTAGCTGCCTCTCTACTGACTTCCAGTCTCAAGTAGTTTGCCCAATTGCTTTCCTCATACACCAAAGCTAAAAGAAAATCATATATTTTATCTAGCCCCTGCCCCTAGAGAGAACTGTACCTAATTTCATTTAGGGAGAGGAAAAGAGAAATATTTCAGTCTTCCAATGCATCTGTAATCCCATCCATATAGACCTTCCCTCTATTGATATGGACCAAAAACTCATGTTATAAGGAAGAGAACTTTTATGTCCTTTCCTGGATAGTCCCAAATCTGCCTCAGTTAAGATTACCTATTCTTCTCTGAATCCTGAATCACTGCAAATCTTGTTATCTTCTTTTTGTTTCACCTTCTTCATTCAGAAATCAAGACAAATCTCTCCTTCTGTTCAGGTATGATAATGTATTTAAAACACTATGGGAACTCTAAAGCCCATAGAAATGTCATTTCTCTGATTCTCATTCACCTCTGTGAGGCATTGTGAGATTACTTGGGTCCTTTATTCTGGGCTCCTTAGGAAGGATTTAGGAGTTATCTACATTCATGATAAGATGGGATGAAACATTTTAAACAAAACTGATCATCTCATTTCCAAACACCTCCAAACAAAAATCTCTTACCCTTGTGAAGAAAAAAGGTGATGTGAGCACTGTCCATGCCAGGGAAAAAAACCAGCTTGGTCTGAAGTGGCATTGCCCGTCCTTATAGGACCTGGTCTGGAGTCTCCAGCCAATCTGTTTCTTTTTCATCCCAAGAAAGAGATACTCCCTCATGTATTCCTTAAGACTAATGGAGCCTCCAGTGGGTGGGAAGATATGACACAGCATGGCATCCTGAAGGCTTTGAAAGGACTGATGAGGATGATGATGACTGATATTTATATTTTTAAATTTTCAGGCATATAAAGGCATATATGTGACTGTTTATCAATAAAAAAAATACCCTTCTGTGATGAATGAGATCAGCAGTATCATACACAATTATTGTAATAGCAGTATCACACAGAATTATTGTAAGGATGGCTTACAATAATTCTGTATGATGCTGCTGATCTCATTCATCACAGAAGGGTATTTTTTTATTGGGAAACTTTCCTATCTCTTTTGCTCCAGGCTCTTCCCACCTACTACTCATCAGGTTTACTTAAAACACCTTATGAAGACTGAGGGAAATCTCAGAAAATTAGGGATTTCCCTTACCCAAATATCCAAATATCATATCCAAAGATATGACTCAGAGTCTTTGACGTCCTAATCAGGAAAGCCATAAAGTCCCAAAATTATAAATTTAATCAATTTCCAGTGGACTATCTGTGGAGTCAGCTATTCTATTTAATAAGTCTACTGGAAGAATATAGGAGTCAATTCAATTTAATTCAAAAGTTCTTATTAGGCCTTAGAGGTTATAAACATAATAGACCCTGCCATCAAGGATTTCACATTTTATTAGAGGGAAACAACATTTACCCATTTAAGAAAATACAAAATTCATATAATTTCTAGGAGGATGACATATCTAATGTGAAGGGTAGTTTGTTGATGATTGAATAGAGATTCCAGAAGACACGTTGGAAGAATGGCCTTCCAAGGAACATCCTTGACAAGGATAGGGAACATGGGAGGGATAGGGCTACTATGGATGGGTGTGAGGGAACAAGGACAGGTGGGTCAGGGAAGGAAGCTTAGATCTAAACAGACTTCAACTTAGATTCATGGAGATTCTGAGTTCATTATAAGAAAGCAGATTGGTGGTAGTTTACATAGAAGAAAATGGTGATGTTAATTTGATTATCAATCTTTGAGTAAGAGGTGGAAGACTGAGGATGAAGGGATATGGAGGCCTGTCTAGTGGTCAAGATAATGGTTAATAGAGTCTTGGGGCCATGCTGGCTATAGAGGGGAGAGATATATTTGAGGTTCTCACTCTCCAATTTCTATTCCAAGTATCCCTTCAATTTTGAAATAGATTAAATATCTCAAATATCTTAAATACCTTTTCTTCTTTTTTATTCCTTACCTTCTGCCTTAGAATTCATACTATGGATCAGTTCTAAGACAGAAACGTGGTAAGAGTTAGGGAATTTGAATTAAGTGACTTCCCCCAAGGTCCCACAGCTAGGAAGTATCTGAGGACAGATTTGAACTCAGGATATCTCTGTCTCTAGGCCTGGCTCTCTTAGATCCACTGAGCCACCTAGCTGCCCCTAGGCATATATTTCTGACTTTGCTCCAAAGAACCATGACCAATGAAGACACAGAGGAGATTCCACCTGCCTAGTTCCTGAGCTCCAAAGCAATGTTTTTATTTTTAAAAATATTTTTCCATGTTTACATATTTTATTTTCTTTCCCTCTCTATCCTCCCCCCTCCTCAACCCAATAAGTACTTTCACTGGGTTATACAAATGTTATCACTTATGCCTATTTCCATATTATTCATTTTTGCAATAGAGCAATCTTTAAAAACCAAACTCCCAAATCATATATCCATATAAACAAATGATAAGTCATTTATTTTTCTTCTGTGTTTCTACTCCACAGTTCTTTCTCTTGAAGTGGATAGCATTCTTTCTCATAGGTCCCTTGGGATTGTCTTGTATTAGCAAAGTCGATTACATTGTATTGTTCCACAATGTTTCACTTTCTGTGTATAATGTTCTCTTGATTCTGCTCATTTCACTCTGCATCAGTTCCTGGAGGTTCATCCAGTTCATATAGAAATCCTCCAATTCAGCATTCCTTATAGCACAATTGTATTCCATCACCATCAGATACCACAATTTGTTCAGCCTTTTCTCAATCAAGTGACACCCCCTTATTTTCCAATTTTTTGCCACCACAAAAAACGCAGTTATGAATATTTTTGTACAAACATTTTTCATTATTATCTCTTTAGGGTACAAACCTAGCAGTGGTATGGCTAGATCAAAGATCAAGCCATATATAAATAAAAGATTCTTTTAAAGCCCTTTGGACATAGTTCCAAACTATCTTCCAGAATGGTTGGAACAGTTCAAACTTACCAGCAATGCATTAGTGTCCCGATTTTGCCACAACCCTTCCAACTTTTATTATTTTCCTTTACTGTCAGATTGGCCAATCTGCTAGGTGTGAGATAGTACCTCAGAGTTGTTTTGATTTGCATTTCTCTAATTATGAAAGATTTAAAACAGTTTTTCATGTGCTTATTGATAGTTTTGATTTCTTCATGTGAAAACTGCTTCTTCATGTTCCTTGACCATTTGTCCATTGGGGAATGGCTTGATTTTTTTTTTTTTTGTACAATTGACTTAGCTCTTTATAAATTGGAGGAATTAGACCTTTTTCAGAGGGTTTTGTTATAAATTTTTTCCCCCAATTTGTTGCTTCCATTCTAATTTTGGTTGCATTGATTTTATTTGTATGGAAATTTTTAATTTAGTGTAATCAAAATTATTCATTTTATATTTTGTAATGTTCTTTATCTCTTGCTTGGCCTTAAATTCTTTCTTTTCCCATAGATCTGATAGGTATATTATTCTATGTTCACCTAGTTTACTTATAATTTCCCTCTTTATATTTAAGTCATTTACCCATTATTATTTTATCTTGGTATAGGGTGTGAGATGTTGATCTAAACCTAATTTCTCCCATACTGTTTTCCAATTCTTCCAGCAGTTTTTGTCAAATTGTGGATTCTTGTCCCAAAAGCTGGGATTTAGGGTTTTATCGAACACTATCTTGCTGAGGGCATTTACCCCAAATCTATTGCATTGATCCACCCTTCTCTCTCTTAGCCAATACCATGTTATTTTGATGATCACTGCTTTATAGTACAGTTTAAGATCTGGTACTGCTAGGCCTCCATCCTTTACATTTTTTTTATTAGTTCACTTGACATTCTTGATATTTTGTTCTTCCAAATGAACTTTGCTCCAAAGTAATTTGGGTGTCATTAAATTTAGAATTCTAAGACGAAATGATCATCTTATTAATTTGCTTATCAATTATGGGTAAAATGGGCAACTAAGTGGTAGAGTGGATAGAATACCAGGCCTGGAATCAAGAAGATTCATCTTCTTGGGTTCAACCCTGGCCTCAGTCACTTACTATCTGTTTGAACTTGGGCAAGTCACTTAATCCTGTTTACCACTGTTTCCTCATCTGTAAAAAGTGCTAGAGAAAGAAAATGCAAACCACTCCAGTATCTTCGCCAAGAAAACCCTAGATAGGGTCATGAAGAGTTGATCAAACAACAAAAAGTATGGGTAAAATAAAAGAGTCAATAAAGATCGAAACTTTTCGTTTGTTTTTAAATTCAATTTTCTTTTTTTTTCAACTATACATAGAAATAATTTTTGACAATTGTTTTCTAACATTTTGCGATTCCGATTCTCTCCTTCCCTCCCTATCCCTCCTCCATGAGGTGGTAAATAATCTAATATAGGTTATACCAGTGTTTTCATGCAATATATATTTTAATAGTCTCCATGTTATGGCTAAAGACATACATCACATGTACAACAAAAAACTCATGAAGTAAATAAAGTGAAAGATGATTTGCTTTGATCTGTGATCAGATTCCAACAGTTTCTTCTTTAGCTGTGGATAGCATTTTTTATTATGAGTCCTTTGGGGTTATCTTGGACCCTTGTTTTGCTAATAATAGTTTAGTTCTGAGACTGAAGCTTTTCTAGGCAAAGAACCTCTACAAGAAAGAAGCCGAGCCAAGGGTGAACCTTTTCCATGTAGAAAAAGGCATGTTCCCATTGGGAGAATCAGTATGTTCTGTGCTCCCTGTTGTTTTTTTTTTTGTTGTCGTTGTTATTGTTGTTTTTCTAAAAGGAACAGAAGTCTGTATCCTAACATAAATCTCCTTTTGGACTCACATCACAGGAAGGATCTTGTCAGACTTGGGACAACTCAGGTGATAGCCTCAATCTGTCTGAAAGAAAGTTTGTGATAGTGAAAAGGACCCTGGAGTTACAAACAGAATATATGGGTTCTAGTTTCAGTTGTACCATTAATTAGAAGATACCCTTGGGCACACCATCAAAGTTCTCAAGCATTTTGATGCTTATCTGTAAAATAGGTATGATCATCCTTGTTCTGATTTCCTTACAGGATTATTGTGAAAGATCATATGACATGACAGAATTGTTTGTTTTTTCCTCTAAAGCAGTGGTTCCCAAACTTTTTTGGCCTACTGCCCCCTTTCCAGAAAAAATATTACTTAGCCCCCTGGAAATTAATTTTTTTTTAAATTTTAATAGCAATTAATAGGAAAGATAAATGCACCTGTGGCCATCACTGCTTTCCTAGATCATTGCAGCACCCACCAGGGGGCAGTGGCGTCCACTTTGGGAATCACTGCTCTAAAGTATAATTTATATGTATATAATGGATTATTTTCCCTTTGGTTGGCATTTTTTTATTCAAGGATATTTCATTTTCCCAATTACATGTAATAACAACTTTCAACAGTTGATTGGCATTTTATTTTTTTTTTAATTTCAATTAATTTCATATTTTAAAAAATTATTCATTTTTTAATAACACATTTCCACATTAGTTTTCCAAAATGATATGATCCATTTTGCCTCCCTCTCTTCTTCCCTCCCCACTTGTGGAGCTGACAAAGCAGTTCTTTGATTGTCATTTTAAAGGAGCTCCTCAGATGCTTTGAGAGGAAGCATCTTTTTTCTGAAAGAAGAATCTAATGACACAATTCCGAATCTGCTTGGTCTTTACCCCGTAGACGATGGGGTTCATAGTGGGGGGCAGGAGCAAATAGAGATTGGCCATAATGATATGGATGTGTGGTGGTATGGTGTGGCCTCCAAAGCGGTGGGTGAAGAAGGTAAAGAAAGCTGGAACATAAGTGATGACGATGGCACAGAGGTGCGCCGTGCAGGTGCCAAAGGCCTTCTGCCGGGCGTCTGCGGATTTCAGGCTGACCACTGCTTTGAGGATCATGGTGTAGGAGACGGTGATACAGAGGATGTCAAAGCCCCCGATGAGAAGGGCAACCATCAGACCATACACGGCATTGACCTTTACGTTGCCGCAGGACACTTTGGCCACAGACATGTGGTCGCAGTAGGTGTGGGGGATGAGATTCCCCCGGCAGTAGGGCAGCCTCTTGGTGAGGAAAGCGAAGGGAATGACCAGCATGACGCCTCTCAGGAAGGTAAGGAGCCCAGCCTTGGCGATGACGGGCCTGGTGAGGATGGCACCATAGCGCAGTGGGAAGCAGATGGCCACGTAGCGGTCAAGGGCCATGAGCATGAGCATCCCGGACTCCATCCCCGTGAAAGTGTGGACAAAGAACATCTGAACCAAGCAGGCATTGAAGTCGATCTCCTTGAGGTTGAACCAAAAGATGAAGAGCGTGTTGGGCAGGGTGCTGGTGCACATCAGCACGTCTGTGAAGGACAGCATGGCCAGGAAGATGTACATGGGCCGATGCAGGGCTTCCTCCCCGTAGATGAGATACATGAGGCCAAAGTTCCCTGTGATGGCGATGACGTACATGGTGCAGAATGGGAGGGAGATCCATCCGTGCGCTGCTTCCAGCCCTGGAATGCCATTGAGGATGAACGAGCTTGGGGTCAAGCTGCTGGTATTTGGAACTGACATGCTTGAACCCAGAACGTCATGATATATGACCCAAAATAGAACAACCTCTACAAATGGAAAGAAAAGAGGAAGCTAAAGATTTCCTGTAAAACTGCATGGAACACATGAAAAAATAGCTATAATACAGCATACTCCATGAATCAGTCAATAAACATTTATTAAGAATCTACTATGTGGCAGGCAATGTAATAAGATCTGAGGATACAGAAACAGGCAAAAGACTGTCTCTGTTCTCAAATAGCTCTCAGTCTAGTGAATGAGACAACATGCAAAGAAATATGCACAAACAAGTTATATGCAGGCTATATTGAATGAATGTATATTTTAAATATAGCCTGCACATATCTTTATATTTTAATTCTAGTCCTTTCCTTCTATTGACTGTTTTTGAAAGTGAAGATAATACATAGAAGGAAAGCACTAAAATTAAGATATATAGGATATATATGTATACATACATACATATATATAATATCTGATAAATTGAAGATAATCAATACAAGGAAAATATTGGAATTAAGAGGGGTAGGGACAGGCTTCCTCTAGACCAGTGGTTCCCAAACTTTTTTGGCCTACCGCCCCCTTTCCTGAAAAAATATTACTTAGTGCCCTGGAAATTATGAAACTATTTATTGAACTCAGAAGAGAATGTAATACAAAAAAAAGTGTGGCCATCACTGCCTCCCTAGATTGCTGCAGCACCCACCAGGGGGCGGTAGCACCCACTTTGGGAATCTGCTCTCTATGGTAGGATTTTGGCTGGGACTTGAAGGAAGCCAAAGAAGCCAGGAGATAACAGGAGAGAGAATCCCAGGCCTTTGGGACAGTCAGTTAAAATGCCCAGGGTAAGAGAATGAAGTGTTTTGTTTGAGGAACAGCAAGAAGGCCAGGTATAAGAACTTAAGAAGACAGGAAAGGCAGAGGGAAGACAAATTCTAAAATTTGAACTCCCAAGAGAAGATTTTATATTTGATCTTGGAGTTGATAGGGAGCCAGTGAAGTTTATTGAGAAGGGAATTGGCAGGGTTGACCTGAGCTTTAGGAAAGTAATTTTTGGCAGCTGAATGGATGAGGAACTGGAGTGGGGAGAGACTTGGCAGAATCAATCAATAGGGCTGGTTATGTCAGAAGAGAGAAGAGTGTATAGAGAGAGATGTTACAAAAGGAAAATTGTCAGTCATTGGCAATAGGTTAGATGTGGCTAATGGGAAGGAGTGAGGAACAGAGGTATGGAGGATGATACCTAGACTGAGATCCTTGGTGGCTAGTGAGTGATACACACATGCTGAAAATAGACATATGGGAGAATGGTAGAGCCTTTAACATTAATAGGGAAGTTAGGAAGAAGAGGGGGTTTGTTGGGAGAGAAATGAGTTCAGATTTGGACGTTTTGAGTTCAAGATGTCTAAGGGACACCCATTTTGAGATGAAAGGCAGTTGGAGAAAGAAAGAGGTCAGCAGAGAGATGATTACTAGAATCTACAATTGCCAATCATTAGCTTGGAGGTAATAGATAAATCTGTGGGAGTCAGTGAAATCATCAAGTGAAATAATGTGAAGAGGGGAAGCAAATAGATCCCAGAACAAAGTCCTGTGTGGAAACCAAAGGTTGGTAGGTATGGCCTGGATGAAGATTCAGCAAAGGACATTAAAAGGGGGTTAGTCAGAAAAAAAGAAAACGACAAAAAACCACCCCAATTGTTGAGTATGTTGGCTTTGTTGCTCACTCTTCTTTTCTCTTTTTGAAATATATGAAGTTATTCTTTTTTCTGTCTTTTTTCTTTTGTAAACTTTTTGTTTTGTTTAAAATGGCTTTATAAAAGGGTTTACCTTCTTTCTTGGAATGGATACTAAGAATTGGTTTCAAGATGGAAGAGAAGTAAGGGCTAGGCAATGGAGATGAGTGACTTGCCTCCCCCCCCCCAAAAAAAAAGGATTCGTTAGAAGTAGGAGGAGAATGAAGAGACAGTAATGTCATGAGAACTTAGAGAGAAGATGGTTTCAAGGAGAAGAAGAAGCTTTCAGCAAATGGTCTCTTTTTTTCCCAGTAAAATTTGAAAAATTGAAAAATAATTCCTCAGGTTTGGAGGAAGGATGAAAAGATTTGGAATTGCTGCTGTGGTGGTGGGTTAGTGAGTTAATTAGGGAAGGGTAAAATAATTACTTTGCAGCAATGAGGGCCCAGATGAAATTATAAAACATAAATTTATTATGACCCTGTTTGTTTTGACTCAAATTTGTTATAACCCAATCAGCAGTTTCTTGATTTTTCTCCAGCTTTGTTGTTCAGTCATTTCAGTCCAGTTTGACTCTTTCTGACCACATCTGAAATTTTCTTAGCAAAAATATTGGAGTGGTTTGCCATTTCCTTCTCCTACTCATTTTACAGATTAGGAAACTGAGGCAAACAGTGACTTTCTTAGGGTCACACAGCTAATTTCTCCATGTATAATAGAGATGACTGCTGATGGAGGAAGGGATCCAAGGCTGAGACTTTGAAGAAAATCAGCAATAAAATAAGAGGTCAAGGGTCTCAAGAGAGAAGAAGAAAGTGTAAAGTTGAACTGGTTCATCAAAGGGGCAAGATGAGAAAGGGAGAAAAAATGTAGCCAGTGGACTGTGGCCTGAGAAAGAACTGAGGAGTGGAGGGATTCAAGTCCAAAGCATGGAGGAAGAGTGTTTGGATTTGCAACTTAGAGGGATAGATGGAATGGCAATGCATTATAATTGGATAAGGGGATTTTCTGAGTTCTTAAACATTTGTAGGAGATGGTAAGATCCCTCTCAGTCATCTCTGTAACAGAGATAGAGTGGAGGCTTAGGTCCTGTAAAATGAGAAATGATTTATGAGATTGGGATGTTGAAGGAGTATCAGTATGAAAGTTGAAGCCAATCCCTAGTGTTGGGTCAAGAGTGGAGAAGGAAAAAAATACTGTGAGCAAGGAATCAAAGACATTGAAGAAAGGGGGGTGTAGTTAGGGGTCATGAGGTATCAGAATTTTGATTGGGTGGTAGATAAGGATTAAGTGAACCTCAGAGGAGAAGTTAGAATAAGGGTAGTAGAGAGAGAATCAGGAATTCTCAGGAAGGAGCAAGGAATATTTCAATTCATCTCCCTTGACCAGGAGAATGAGGAGAAGACTGGCCAATTCTGGAAAGAGAGACCAGGGAGGCTGTGTTATTCGGAAAGAGTCAGTTCTTGGTGATAGCCTGAAGATGGAAGGAAAAGGAAAAGAAAAATATTAAGATGAAAGCAAGTTCATTGCCTATGGAACAGGAATTCCAGCGAATACAGTAGAACAGGTGGGTAACTTTAGAGTGGGATATTGGGGGTGGGTGGGAGTGGGAATAAGGAAAGGGCTGGAAAGGGATAGGTTTGAATGATTAACTCCAGGAGTTCAGAATCGTTGGGAGGGATGGGTATGAATAAGGGGAAAGTGCAGATGAGAATCATGAACAAAGTACTATGAGAGGTCAAGGGAAGTCTGATAATTTTTGTTGGTTTGTTTGGTTTTTGACTGTGAGGGTCAGCAAAGACTTTGAAGGAAAGACAATATTTGGTGAATGTCCAAAAGAATGGGTAGATTGCCAACAGGTAGAAATGACCTAGAAGAAGGAAATTCTAGACCCAGAGCACAGAATGAGCAAAGTTAGAAAAGTCAGGAATATGGGAAATCAAGGGATGTTTGTTTTGGGAAGTATAAGAGATGAGATGAAAAATTATTATACGATGGGTATGTGATTTGGGATTTAGGCTTTAAAAAATCGCTCTCTAGCAAAAATGAATAATATGGAAATAGGTATCAAGTGATAACATCTGTACAACCCCGTAGAATTGCTTGTCCCCTCTGGGAGGGAGGAAGAAAGGAGGGAAAGAATGAATCATACAAACTTGGAAAAATATTTAAAAATAAAAATTTTTTTAATTATAAAATAAGATTGGAAATTAAAGTTGTGCTCATATTATGAAGGGCCCTGAATGCCAAGCCAAGACATTTGTATTATTGTTATTGTTGGGTTTTTGTTTTTTTTTTTAAGGAGGGTGGTTAGGCAGTTGTGAGCCATTGAATTTTTTGAGCAGAGGACTGATATGAGCAGAACTCTGCCTAAGAAGTATTCATCTGGCCACAATTTTGATGGTGGAATAAAACTGGAAAAATACAGATACAAAAAATCCAGAGGCTGGGCAGCTGGGTAGCTCAGTGGATTGAGAGCCAGGCCTAGAGACAGGAGGTCCTAGGTTCAAACCCGGCCTCAGACACTTCCCAGCTGTGTGACCCTGGGCAAGTCACTTGACCCCCATTGCCTACCCTTACCAATCTTCCACCTATAAGTCAATACACAGAAGTTAAGGGTTTAAAATTTAAAAAAAAAAAAAATCCAGAGGCTCTTATAACAGTATAAGGCAAATGGTATTGAAAATCTGAATTTTCCAAATTTCCCAGAAAAATCTGGGAGTCTCAATGAAAGGATAGAATATATGCCTAAGAGACCTGAGTTCCACAAAGAAACTCCATGCCTTACAATAGTCTTGCATTCTTAAAATCTATTCCTGCAGAACAAAATTTACATATGTCCTCCTAAGTGAGGAGAGATTCCAAAACCACTCCAGTGATGGTCTGTGAGCTTTTTCCAGAATCAGTCTAGTTCACTATTTGAGAAGCTTAGCACAAGGCACTGGGCTATCAGGTGATGAGGAGAAGGAAAAATAATTCTTCTTAGCATTCTTCTCAGATTCTAGGCTGTGGCATAAAAGAGCCACCATCTACTCTAGTGCTTAGTCATTTTAATGAATTTGCAAATCCTTGACCTAGTGCAGAATTGAGAAGACTGGAAGTAGAAGGTGAAAAAGAAACAAGAGTCAGAAATACTTTTTTTCCAAATGACTAGGCTTCAGGAATAATAAAAATAAGCTCTTTAATTGTCCAAGATAAACTCCCTAAAGTTGGAGTAGACAAAGGCCAGAGGAACCTTCCTCTCCTGTTATTCTCTGGCAGGATTGGCTCACCTGTGCTGGGGGCAATAGAGAGGGAAGATAACTTTGTAATGTTCTGTTCTCCTAAATCTTCCTCATTCTTGTTTGTTCTGTTCTAGCCAAAATCACAGCAAAATTTTCTACTAACCTGTGATAGCCTTCACATGACAGGGTTGATTGTGCCTTTTATGATGGCAGAGGAAGATGCAACAGAATCAACACTTTTCCCAACCCCATCATGTAATGACTTCAACAAACCTATATAAACAGACCATAATCGAATGAGATAGAAACTCAAGCTCAGAAATCAACTCACCCTGAAAGTATCAGGATAAAATCGAAGTCGCTGGCACATGCCCAGGGCATAGACTTGAGTCAGGGCTATGAGATGCTCCAAGACTAAAGAAGGGGAAAAAAAAAATCCCTTACCTAGAGGTGTCCCCAGCCTGTGGGGACACCAATTCTCAGGGGAAACAAATCGTTTATTCCAGGTTTCCTCACTACCCCAAAGGAAAGCAATGTCCCAACTGCTATTTTTTTTCCTAAAGGGAGGGGGAAAAAAGGCAGCATTGATATGGCCAATCTCTATGGGCTCACCTAGGGTCAAATGTGTTTTTCCCAGGGTATCTCCATGACTCAGTTGTTCCTTGGTATTCCTATTGGGTCAAGAACCAAGAGGGATTTGGGGTCAGAATCTATTTCAAAATCTAAGAAAAAAAATTTTTCATAAGCAATGATTAGGATTGTGGTTTCTCTTCTGTCTTCCCATAGCAGCAATAATGATCATAGTGGGTATATGGATAGAAAAAAGGAGTACTCTGATACCTCACATTATATTATTGAGTCCTCACACCAAAGTTGTCAGATAGAGGAGATGAATCATACAATTTATTCGATAAATGAGGAAAGTGATGATGAGAAAAATAAGACAGAATATAAGGGTTTAAAAGAAAAAGAAAAGTTTAGTGAATTGCTTGATAGGTATAAATGGGAGCTGAGATGGAACCCATTTCATTCTTTAAAAGATGGAAGAAATAGCAGAGAAAATTGTTATTTTGATAATGATTTTGACCTTAAAGGAGGATCATATAATCCATGCTCTAGATATGGAAGAACCATCACCTTACCCAATACTCTGGGTTATAAAGAAGATATATATAAAAATATACATATATAAGATATATATTTTTTAATACTATGAACTTCTGGTGTATATGTTTTTTTTAAAGTATGTGTGTCTACTTATATGTGTATGACATACATATATGCATATTTCTTAATCCTAGCTTTAATTATCTTCATATATAGAATATATTTATATATAGTACATGTATGTGCATTTCTATGTCTGTTTATACACATACCTATGTATCATGTATGTACAATGTTCTCCTGGTTCTGCTCACTTCACTTTGCATCAGTTTATAATAGGTCTTTCTATTGAGCTGAACATATATGTGTCTGCATGTATTTGTATACAATATAAAATTTGTGTGTGATATTATTATATATTTATGTATGTGTATCTATATATCTTAACCTCATAGTAAAAAAAAAAAGACTTTCCTTTACTTTTTTTTCTTCCATGGCTTTTTAAAATGTTTTACTGATGCTCTTTTTAAATGTCTTTTGTATTTCACGGAACTCAAGTCCTTTAGAGGTAATCCTATAAGTCAGCAATCCTGGTACTATAGTGCAGAATCTTCCTTTTGTAAATGCTTCTCAATAGCAATCAAATGGGGTGTACAGCTAGCTATCAGGAAGGTATTTACCCAAGACTGCATGATAAGAACATTAGCCAAAATATATCTTCCATAAGCTTGGAATTCATTGTTCCAGAATTGTACACAGTACCTATGGGAAAGGTGAGCAAAAACAATATATAGTCACTGAGTGAGATAGTCTTTCCTTATTTGAGCTGAGATTTTTATTTTGTTTTTTAATATTTTATTTTTCAATTACATGAAAAAAAAACATTTTAACCTTTTTTTTTTAAGTTTAAGCCAAATTCTCCCCCTTCCTCCCTCCCCTCCCATCTCCCTGAGATAGCAAGCAAGCTGATATAGATTTTGAATGTATAATAGCATAAAATATCTTTCCATATAAGTCATTTTCTGAAAGGGAATTCAAGCAAACAAAAGAAAATTGAAGAAATAAAGTGAAATAGAGTATGTTTGGATTTGCATTCAGACTCTATCACTTCTTTCTCTGGAAGCAAATAGTATTTTCATCATGAGACCTCGATGATTTTCTTGGATCGTTGTATTGCTAAGAATAGTTGTCCTTCATAAATGTTCACCATAAAATCCTGCCATTTCTTCGTACAATGTTCTCCTGGTTCTGCTCACTTCACTTTGCATCAATTCATATAGTCTTTCCATTGAGCTGAGATTTAATTGCATTACCCCAGATCCTTCTGTATTTTTTCACTTAAACAAAATTTGAACCACTTCTTCAATTACTATTTTTGCTCTTTGATTTCTTTGTTTTTTAAACCCTCACCTTCCATCTTGGAGTCAATACTATATGTTGGCTCTAAGGCAGAAGAGTGGTAAGGGTAGGCATTGGGGGTCAAGTGACTTGCCCAGGGTCACACAGCTGGGAAGTGTCTGAGGCCAGATTTGAACCCAGGACCTCCCGTCTCTAGGCCTGGCTCTCAATCCACTGAGCCACCCAGCTTCCCCCCTACCTGTTCCTTGATTTCTTGCTATTGATGAATATATTTTGCTTACTAAACATATGGAGAAACAGGAGCTAAACATACTCAGATTAAGCTAATGCAATCCTCCTGATCATGATTAGGACTATTATGTCACAGAGAAACCAGAAAAAGTATTTTGAATTCTTTTGTTTTTAATTTAATCCACAAAAGGGAATTGTAATCCTAGTCTGCAAATATCTTTATGTATAATAAAGTGTTGTAACTCTAAACCAAAACACCTCTCTTTAAGGGAGGAGGAAAAAGTGCTTTCTCAAAAAAAGTAAATAAATAAAAGGGGGAGGCAGGGTGTGGCACAGCTAGGTGGCTCAGTAGACAGAGCCCAGGGGCCCAGAGTTGTGAGGTTCTGGATTCAAATCTAGTCTCAGATACTTTCTCCTTTTGTGTCCCTGAACAATTTCACTTAACCTCATTTGCTGAATCCTTGCTCTTCTGCCTTAGAGTTGTCACTAAGGCAAAGTAAGGATTAAAAAAAGAAAAGTGTTTTCTCAGTCACAATCATCCTATTCCCTTCAAACGCAGAAACTGCAGTCTCCTTTGCAGATGTGGAACAAGACATTCTAGATCCCAGATCTATCCATAATCTGTGCTAAGGTCACACCAGATCCTTGTGAACTAGTTCACACTTATGGACTCTGAAAAGGAGCTGTTGAAAACGTTTTCTCATATCCCTTCTTTGGGGTCAAGGTTGTTCTTTGTAATGTCACAATATTCCATTTCCATTGTCTATGGTTTTTTCTTTTGTTTGTTTGTTTGTTTTTTTACCCTTGTACTTCGGTGTATTGTCTCATAGGTGGAAGATTGGTAAGGGTGGGCAATGGGGGTCAAGTGACTTGCCCAGGGTCACACAGCTGGGAAGTTGCTGAGGCCGGGTTTGAACCTAGGACCTCCTGTCTCTAGGCCTGACTCTCACTCCACTGAGCTACCCAGCTGCCCTATTGTCTATGTTTTAATATTTGTGTGTTGTATTTATTGTAAATATACTGTTTTCCAGGCTTTGCATATTTCATTTTGCAGGAGTTCATGAAAATCTTTTTACACTTCTTTATTGCTTCTCAGTTCTTACAACATTGCATTCATATTCCATAATTTGTTTGGCCAGTAAAAGTCAAATTAATCAGGGCAGTTAGGTGGTTCAGTGGATACAGAGCCAGGTCTGGAGATGGCAGGCCTTGGGTTCAAATGTGACCTCAGACATTTTCTAGCTATGTGACCCTGGGCAAGTCAGTTGAGTTTAATTGCCCATCCCTTAGCCTCCTTCTGTCTTGGAACCAATACTTAGCACCTATTTTAAGATAGAAGGCAAAGGGTTTAAAGAAAAATGAAACCAATTACTCAATGGGCATATACTTTATTTCCAGGTCTTTCCTACCACACCAAAAAAAAAAAAAAAGTATTACAAACATTTTTGGTTTTTATGTAGTCTTTCTTTTTTTGACAAAATCATTGGGATATATCTTATCAACAGCAGAATCTCTTATTCAAAGGAAAAGGACATTTTGGTCTCTGCAAAATTACCCATTGCTTTACAAAATATTTCACTAATTAACAAAACAACTCTCTACTAATGAATCAGAGAGTCTATCTTCCTACAACATCCCAATATTGATCAATGATATCTTTTGACATCTGGCAAATTTGAAAGGTGTGAGGTAAAACCTAAGGATTTTTCTGATGTACATTTATTAGTGATTGTCAGAATTCTTTCATGGAGTTGAAACATTTTGCATCTTTTCTTTTCTTTTTAAAAAAAAAAACAATTTCCTTCTATTTTAGAATCAATACTGTGTATTTATTCCAAGGCAAAAGAGTAGTAAGGGCTAGGCAATGAAGGTTAAATGTCACACAGGAAATATCTGAGGTCAGATTTAAACCCAGGACTTCTTGTGTCTAGGTCTTGCTTTCAGTCTATTAAGCCACAGAGTATGTTCCCATATATTTCTTTTAAGAACTGTGTGTTCATGTCTCTTGACCATCTATCTATCTGGAAGTAATCTGTTAATTATTTACATATATCAGATACCAAAATCTTATCAGAGAAATATGAGACTTAGATTTTTTTTTCCCCATTTGATCAGATTCCCTTTTTATCCTAGATACATTAATTTTATTTGTGTAGTTCTAAGATTTCCTCTCCTGAAAGTGGATGATACTTTGTGGTCCAGATCTAGGATGCTGCTTGGATTATAATCTTTTTTTTCTTCTCCAACTTCTGTCTTTATCCTGGGGACTTTTAACTTCATATTGATACTCCCTTTAACACCCAATTTCATAGTTCTTCACCTTACTTATTTCACATGACTCCCTCTTCCACTTCACCTCAACCACACACAAAGATACCTTACCATTAATCTTACCACTAATCACTTCTCTTACTAATCACAGTCTATTAGCATTCCACTCTTCCCTTCTCCTTAAAAACTTTGTGTTATTCTTACCTTGGTCTCCAATCCTTTAAACTCTCAGTTCTAAAAGTGTTAAAATTAATGGTTTGGCTAAATATATGAAAATTATAAATCTTTTATTTATAAAAGAGGTAGAAAGAGTGAAAGTACAAAAGGGTAGGAAAGACATTAACCTATCTAACTAAATATTGTTCCAGTGCTTGGCTCAGCCAGGACTTGTTAACCTTCAGTCAGAATTAAACTCTCTCCAGAAGACAGGAAGGGAAAACCAACTATCCATTCACTCAAGGCAATGACAGGAGCTGAAGGTGACTCCTGATGCCTACTTCCTTCTTTGAGGCAACCTTCTTCTTGAAGCCAATTTCCTTTTTGGAGGGACTCTCTTCTTGGAGTTCTCTCTCTCCTCCTTGGAGTGACTCTTCTTGGAGTTTGCTCTCTCCAAGCCTCCTTCACCAGACTCCCTGCTTTTATGGTGGTTTCCTGTCTCTGCCCCTTTTCATGGGTGCCAATCACAGTTTCCAAATTGTCTGAGTTGGCACCTTTGGATTCACACCTTTCTGAGTGTGTGAACTCTTCTTCTCATCTAGCATCAAGTAAGGTGTGAACTCATTAAGTGGTTTTCAAGTTCTCCCATCTAGTTCAAGCTTGTGTTTATTTAAAGTTATTACCAACCAAAGTGTTAACTCCAACTAGGCAAAGAGAACAAAAGATTCCCTTTTCACCAGTGTGAACTCAAAAAAGAGCCAAGAATTCCCTTTTACAGTTCTTTCCTAAGTCATTATCCCTAAACTAACTACATTCTCTTCCCTTCCCCATCTTGACCTGCTTGGTCAAGTTCAACCACATGCTTTCTGCTAATCCTTTGTTCCCTTGTCATTTTGCCAGTCTTGGACTCTCGTTCTCAGTTTTGGGTCACTCCAACCTTAACGGACAAAAGCACTAAATCATTCTGATAAATTCCCCTTCCAACTTGTTATTTGTGTTAAAAATTATATAAAAATTAGGAGACAAAATAAATATTTAAAAATGCAATCGATATTTGGATGTCAATATAGTGATTATGACCATTTCCCACATCTTTATGCCTTTTCACTGGTCATCCCATCATCCCTGGAATGAGTTCCCCCTTCAACTCTTTTTTACAGAATCTCTCTCTTCCAGCTCAAAAACCACCTTCTACATAACATCTTTTCTCATCCTCTCATTACTAGTATGTTCCCTCTCAAATTAGCTTGTATTTAATATTGTTCCATCCATTTAATTTGTAGGGGGTATTCAGGAAAGACTAGAACCTTTAGTGTGAGGGCTTGCTGGACCCTTTTCAGGGCTGCTTTTCCTTCTCTGGTGTCCACCTGCCACCCAGCTCTTCCCTATGGCTCCAAGAAGCTATAGCATGCACAGTGGCTACATCCAGGGTGTAGCCATCTCAGCAGATGGGCTAACCCAGATTGAGGGTAGTCTACAGTCCTCCAACCCGATGGTGACTCAGAGGGAAGTCTCCCCCAAAAATGTGAAAACTTCTCCTGGTTGGAACAATTTGTTCCAATAGACTTGGAGGCAGCTTCTGGCAAGCACTTGACATCACCAAGATGTCAAGGTCATCCATTGCATCCCCACTATCAGCAGTCACATTGACTTTGGTCTTGCCTCTAGATTTTGATGACTGGAAGAAAAAGTTAAGACTGATGACTTTGTACAACTCTGCTTCCCTTAAATTCAATTCAGTGTAAGTCAAGACATCATTGGTCCTCTTTGAAAACTAAGGATGAATAACATTTCATTTCCAGTAGAAAAAGCCATTCACTTTTCTAAAAAAGGGGGATGGAAAGGATGAAAATTGATCAATTCTTCCTTCTCTCTATCATCAGTAGATTCATTGATCCATTTGCCCCAGGTGAAGTTTCTATCCATCTTTTGATCCCCATTTCTCCTGATGTATCTTAAAAAAGGGGGGGAGGGTGGCATTTTGTTGTCCTTAGCTTCCCTTGATAATTCAAGTGATTCTGAGTTTTAGCATTTTTAACACTAATTCTTATAGGACTATATCATGTTGTTATATTCATCTTCTATTTTGGGGCTGCTTCCATTTTCTATCCATAAAATAAAATTAATGTTGAGTGAGTTTCCTATGCATCCATATTCATTTCTTTGGAGGATTCCCCATTTTTGTCCTTATCAGAATTGTTTCTCTGGATTTCGTCACCCATCTCTTCTAGAATGACATCCCCTGAAGCATCTATTCCAAGGAATATTATGTTTCTTTCCTCTGAAGCAATGGAAATCTATTTTTATGATATTCTTTTTATTTCTCCTGGATAGGATATGAATGAAGTAGTGACACTAGAATGAAGTAGTGACATTCCTCCAAAAGTTCTATCATTCTGATCCAGTAACAAGTTACTTTTTCTTAGTGATAAACCCTTGCCTTCTGTCTTAGAATCAATGCTGTGTATTGGTTCCAAGGGAGAGGAACATTAAGGTCTAGACAAATGGGGTTAAGTGACTTGCCCAGGGTTGCACAGCTAAGAAATATCAGAGTACAGATTTGAACCCAGGACCTCTAGGTCTTTAGCGCTATCTCCCAATCCACCGAGCTCCCTAGCTGTCCCTCAAAGACATTATTTTTGGTATTTGTTAGGTCTAGTCTAAGTCTGGTCAGAAATCTGATATCTATATTATAAGATGTGATCTAGAAATCCAAATTTCGTTCAGAGACAAAACCTTCTCAGCCAACCATTCACTTCTTAGATAATAAATCAGATCAATAAAAATTCATTAAGAGCCAGCAGGGCTATTCTAAGCTTTCTTGCTGTTGCCTTTTTAGTATTGTATCATCTCCCTGTGAGTCACTTTTGTGCTGGAGAACTTCATTTTGGGTTATAATGGTTCCTCTACAAAGATCTTCAGGTTTTTATAGGAGCTTAAACTCAAAGGGAGGGTACAGTTTTTGTTTTTGTTTTTCTTTAGCAAGCTATTCATTTAATGTTCCTATACTGTGAAGAGGCTCAGACTTAGCATCAGAGTGTTAATGAGTCAATGGATTTACTAAATATTTAATACTCAAGTAATCTGTTTTGAAAGACTATAGAACTCTGATAAAGGAATGATAAATTCTAAAAAAAGAAAGAAGAAATTGATCCAAAATTCCATGTTTCTTTCAATGTCATAAAAGTTGAACCAAAAAATTTTAAAAAGTTATACTCTCATAAACCCCCCCAGGAAATGAATCTCTTCAAATAAACTCAGAATCAGGTCAGAGATTAAACTACATGTAGAGGATTCACAAGTTAATAAGGAGGAGGATTTCCAAGTCATCCAAGAGTCAAGGACTGGAGATTCTTCTTATCTCAGGAAAGTTTAAGGCCCAAAGTAAATTTTCACTTCTCACAGGGGTTATCCTAAAGGAAACCAGACTTTTAGATAAGCAAAATTTGCCTGAGGAGTGACTGAGTTCTAAGTAAGGAAAGAAAATGTGAAATTTCCTTCACACAGGACACCTTTTACCAAGAGTGTTTCCTTTGCTCCTCACAGCACCCCCAGAGGCAGGCAGGCAGGCAGGCAGGCAGGCAGATAGGAGTTTGGGGCTCCCCCAGCTGCTCTGAGAGGGTGAGGCCCGCCCCCTCACTGGAACCTTCCCTGCCTCCCTAGTACTGTCAGGCCCCAAGAAGAAGCCCTCCCCTCCGGCTCCCACCCGCCTCTGCAATCTCCTCTGCAGGCTCTTCCAAGGTCAGAAGCCAGTCCCAGGAGGGCAGAAAGTTCCCTGGGCTGCCCTGGCTGGGGCTCGGGCCTAGGTGGAGACGCTTGCTTTGATTGTATCAAACAATCAGGAGTGATTGTGAACCAGGCTGGCCCTCCCCCTCGCCCCCCCCCCCCATCAATCAGAGCCCTGGGCTGGAGCCTGGGTCCCGCCCTCTGCACTTGCTATAAAAGGGAGAAG
This sequence comes from Gracilinanus agilis, assembly GCF_016433145.1. Lineage (NCBI taxonomy): Eukaryota > Metazoa > Chordata > Mammalia > Didelphimorphia > Didelphidae > Gracilinanus > Gracilinanus agilis. The sequence continues at coordinate 87,157,065 of NC_058132.1, forward strand.
CTGCCTCAGTTCAGTTGCATGAAGCCCTGGTGAGGAGTCCCAGAGGCTGCTGAGGCCTCCAGAGGAAGGAGCCCGAGTCCCAGGAAGAGGAGGAGGGCCCAGGCGGGGATCCAGGCGGCCACAGAGCCTCCAGGAAAGGTCAGCCCCTCCCCCTCCCTCTCCCCTCCTTTTCCCTGCCGCCCCTCCCCCACCCCCAGAGGCCTGTCTGTCAGCAGAGCTTGGATGGAATCTGCTGGAGTGACTCCAGTCCAGTGAGAGTGAGGGGCTGGCGGGGGTTCGAGGAGGAGGGGAGCCCCAGAGCCCCTGCTGGGGCCTCGGGACTTTCCCTGAGGCCCCTGTGGGAGGCCACTTGGAGCTTTTCCCCGAAGCCCAGGCCCTGCAGGCCCCGCAGGGAGCTCTCCCCTCCCCCTCTGGGGTTTGTCTCTCAGCATTTCAGCTCCCTGAGGGCAGGGAGGGTCCGGCCTGCTGTGGCTCTGAGGAGCTGCGTGCGGGGGCCGGCCTGGAGCTGGCCTGGGGGACGCCCCACCCGGGACCTTCCACACTGGCCCTAAAAACCAGACCATTCACCGGTGTAGGCCAAAGTAGAATGTCTACACCTGAACTCTGCAGGGCCCGGAAGTAGGTCCCAGCCCTTAGGAAGGTCTTCCTCCCGGGTGAAACATGGGAATGGAATAGGCCTGGGAGAAAAAGATCAGAATAAATTAGAGCAGAAGTTTGCTGAGGAACCAACCCGTAGTATTGATTCTAAGAGTTGTTTAGAAAATGAAAAAAAAAAGTTTAAATGAAATTTATTTTATATAAAATTTAAATTAGAAAACGTTTTCTATCTTTTTTTCTTCTATTTACTTAGAATGGATACTCCATATTGGTTCCAAGGCAAAAGAGAAGTAAGGGCTAGACAACTGGGGTTGAGTGACTTGCCCAGGGTCACTCTGCCTCTAGATCTGGCGCTCTACCCAGGTCTGTGCCTAAAATGTCTTTTGTGTGTTGTCTTCCTCAAATCACAGGTTTCTGACTATTGGCTTTCCTGTTTGTATCCCAGTACTTGGACGAAGGCTAGTTAGTACTTTGAAAGTACTGTACTTAGGAACACTTTTTCATTCATTCCTACAAGTGAACTGATTAGTAGAGACAGAAAAGACTAGAATCAAGGCTTTCTCAAGGATTTTCACTGAGAAAAATGAATAGGATGACCTTCCAGCAGAGTTGGTAAAAGCCGAGGAGTTTTTTTTTTGTTTTTGTTATTAAATAAGGAAATTATGTTGTATTGTTAAGCTCCAGGGAAGGAGCTGGTGGCAGATGTTGAAGATAGGGACAATGTTGGAAGCAATCAGCCTGTAAAGGCCGGAGAGGAGGGAGTGGAGGATGTCTAAAGGTGGCCCCCAGGATGAGCCCCCGACCGGGTCCTGACTTCTGATACCACTTTAGGACTGGAAACTCCTCCAGGCCAGGCACAGACCCAGGCCAGAGATAAGAGACTGAAGAGGAGACAAATTCACACCTTGATAAGAAAAAAGCTTGGACTTGGCTACTCTTAAAAAGGGGAAGATTCATACTTTGGGGAGGAGGGAAGTGAAACAGCTACAGAGGAAGAAACGAGAGGAAGGAAGGTAGAAGTCACAAATTTGTCTATTTTTGAATGGGTCCCCCATTAGCGTGGGAGGGGCCCCCAACCAGCCTCTGTGGAAGGTAAAAGACTTTAGGGAAGTCTGAGCATATCTTCCCTGAGGATGTGGATTTGGGAATCCCTGACTCCTGAAAACTAGAGTGGGCCTTAGAGAAAGAAATGAGAAAAATTAGAAAAGTGGAAGCAGAGAAGGTGGGGTCAGAGCTAATCCCAGAAGACTTTGAGGCCCAGGAAGGCCACCCAGCATCTGGAGGGGGTGTGGAGGAACCGACAAGGTTGGCATAGAGTGGCTACTCCAGGCCCCAGCCCTTGGCCACACCAGGTAGTGGTGTGGACTGGTCCTTCTAGGCCATCTGCATCCCCCATCTGAGAACATCTTAGAGCCCATTTTAGAGTATGACTTGGGAACTTGTCTGGTCGATGATGACCACATTCTAAAAAAAAAAAAAAAAAGCTGTAAATACATAAATGTGAGCTTCTGCTATCATCATGTTAACATATTTCAAATACTAATTTTTTTTTTAATTTTCATAGCTCTTTTGTCTTGTAGCAGGGCTAGGCTGGTGGGGTTAAGTGACCTGTGATTTAGCACAGAGTCACACAGGAAATATTCTGAGATATCTACTGAGCTGACAGCATTCCTGATAACTTTTGTGGCAGCAACAAGCTTCTGTGATAAAATATTGACCAAGCTGATCAAATAAAATGACTGGCCAGTTGGCAAAATGTGATTCTGTGGTGCATGTTTATATATTTTGGACTTTTTTTCCTACTTTAGAACTACAGATGTTTGTGTGTGTCTTTTTTGTTTTGTTGGTTTTGGGGGGGAAGAGATTGCTGTTGCAGGGTGGGAAGTCTTGTCAAAAAATTTCCTAGCATATAAGGCACTATACTGATAAGGAACCCTTTTTAAAAAAATATTTACCCTCTCTCTTAGAATTAATACTGTGTATTGATTCAAGGCAGGGATAGGTAATGAGGGTTGTTAAGTGACTTGCCCTGGGTTGCTCAGGCAGGGAGTCCATATTTGAACCTAAGACCTCCTGTCTTTGGGCCTACCCCCCTATCCATTCATTGATCCACTTAGCTATCCCCAGGAACCCTCTTGATTATTATTAAATAAAAGACTATCTTTTACTACCTCCCTTCCTACAATCACTTTAAAGTTACAAAAGAAAAAACTCAAAGAGCTTTGAATGGTTCCCAGGAAGTTTCTTTATTTGATATAATAAGACAAGTAGTAGTAGTAGTAAGAACTTAAATACTAATTACCAAACTGAATAAGAAGATTGGTTCTCTGTAAATGGCTTATGCCAAAGACTTTAACAGTTTTAAGCACCCTTTTTCTTTTGCTAAAAAAATACATCTTTTCTTAATTAACTAAAATTTCTCTATAAACTTGCCTTAATAATCTTACCCAAATTCTGGGATAGGTGGTACTAGAGGAGAGACTGTATATAGACAATTGTGGAACTGTGAGACATTCATATCCATTAATCTTTTTTTTTTTTTTTAAACCCATACCTTCAGTCTTGGAGTCAATACTTCCGTGTTGCCTCCGAGGCAGAAGAGTGGTAAGGGTAAGCAATGGGGGTCAAGTGACTTGCCCAGGGTCACACAGCTGGGAAGTGTCTGAGGCCAAATTTGAATCTAGGACCTCAGGTCTCTAGGCCTGACTCTCAATCCACTGAGCTACTCAGCTGCCCCCTATATCCATTATTCTTGAGCAGATGAATAAATTACAATTTACTTGTCTGCTTGTATTCTGTACTGGCTTTTTCTTTTTTTAACCCTTTTCATCTTAGAATCAATACTATGTTGGTTCTAAAGCAGAAGAGCAGTAAGGGCTAGGCAAAGGGGTTTAAGTGACTTGCCCAGGGTCACACAGCTAGGAAATATCTGAGGCCAAATTTGAACCGAGGACCTGGCTTTCAATCCACTTCGCCATCCCTTCCTGCTGTCTTAATCTTGCAATGGCTAACAAAGACCCTGAAAATCCTTGCAACAACACATCTTCCTCCTACCTTTCAGGCCTCATAAGAACATTCTGTGTTGTTAGCATGCCTAGGGCCAGAGCTTATAATTAAGTAAAGGAGAACAGGGGCTCCTGTCTGTATGGACCAGGGCTCATAATTAAGGAGTAAAAAGGTTCCTATCCGTGTGGACCAGGGCTCATAATTAAGGAGAAAAAGGGGTCCTATCTGTGTGGACCAGGGCTCATACTTAAGGAGAAAAAGGGGTCGTATCCTTATGGATCCTGAGTTAATGGTAGAAAGGAAATGTGGTGGTGGATGGAGACAGGAGATTGCACCTTCCTCTTCCCAGGCATGCCATGACAAAAGACCCTTGGCTAGAAGTAAGGAGGTGGAGTCCTCAGGGCTCTGCACTCTTTTTGTGAATCCATCACCTTTGATCTCTAAATAGATAGCAAGTTTGTGGTCTACATTTTCTGACCTACCTAGCAAATACTTTGGAACAGCTGTTCAGACAGGGAGAGATGTGCCCAGGCCTTCTGGAGAGGGAAAGATGCGGATGACTCTCCTCCCAAGTGGGATACAGCAATGACTCATTCTCGGGATGTTTCTCTCCTGGCTTCTCTTTTCCAGGAACATGGATGCTGTCACCCTGGTCCGGAGTCTCCAGCAGGAGACCACCTGCAGCATCTGTCTGACGTTCTTCACGAAGCCCGTCACCCTCAACTGTGGCCACAGCTTTTGCCAGTTTTGTCTGACCAAGGACAGGGACGCGGAGGCCAAGCAAGTGTCTTGCCCCGAATGCAGGGAAGTGTCCCAGAACTTCCCCGGCCTCAATGTGCCCCTGTCAAAGCTGGCTGCTGTCTGCAAGAGCCTCAACTCGGAGAACCTGGAGAACCCCGTGGGACAAGCCCGCTGTCAAAAGCACCAGCAGGTCCCCAAGCTCTTCTGTGAGGAGGACCAGACCTCCATCTGCGTGGCTTGTACCGAAGCTCAGGAGCACGGCACTCACACCCTTTCCCCCATCGAGGAGGCGGCTCAGAACTGCAGGGTGAGTAACGGGGGCAGCCTGGATGCCTTCCAACTCCTGGAAAGGAGCTCAAGGCCTCTCGGCCAGGGTCACACAGCTATGAAGTGAGCCCTTTGCCTCCTTCTTCAAAGGGATATTGAATGAGATTTACCCAAATGTCGTGAAGAGAAGGTAGTGGCTAAAAATCTTAAAAAGAGACTAGGCTCACATTTAAAGGAAACCGAGGATTCTATTTGGGGGAGCAAGTAGCCCCCTTCTATTTCTCTCCTTTGGTGTTAAACTTGTGAACTTCACAATTGAATCTGTGTCTTCCAAAATACTGGAAATGCCCCTTTAATAATAACCCCACACCAAATAATTATAGACCCACAGGCCATTTTCTTTTGTGAATCTCATGCGATCTAAGATATCCCTTAATATCTCTCACTCCTTGGGGGTAGCTCAGTGGATTGAGAGCCAGGCCTAGAGACGGGAGGTCCTAGGTTCAAATCCGGCCTCAGACACTTCCCAGCTGTGTGACCCTGGGCAAGTCACTTGACCCCCATTGCCCACCCTTACCACTCTTCCACAGAGCTAATACACAGATGTTAAGGTTTAAAGAAAAAAAATATATCTCTCACCCCTTTTCCCTTGCAGGAGAAACTCCAGGACTCTGTTCCTCATTTGAGAAAGAAGATGAAGGAATTGAAGGAGCTTACTGCTTCAAAGAAAAATGTAAGTATCTGACTCTTTTTTCCCTCTAGTTGTTAGTCTGCCAAGAACCCACAATTGGTCAAGTCAAACATGGAGGGTGCCTGTTTCCAGAAGAAATCACCAGGCTCTATAGATTATATATATATATTTGTTTCTTTCTGCATAGACTACATAAGCAAAATAAAATTTTAAAGTAATTCAAAATTAAATGAAAATTTAAATATTTCTGTGTATGTTATATAAATACACACATACATATCTGAAGGAAGAGGGAGAAAATTACTACCTTGGAAGAATAGGTTCATTGGGGCTAATTTACTAAGAAAATGGGGGAGGTAGGAGGGAAATTGAAAAGCGTATGAGTGAGCATAGTGCTGTGGCACAGAGAAAGCCACAGGCCTTTAATTTAGATATGGAGGTTAAAAGAAATGCCCAAAGTCTTGGATTCTGTAAAAATGGTTGTTTATATGTGTGAGCCATACTGAGAAGGCACCGAGGGCAGTCAGTCACCTGTTGGTGGCAGTAAAGAAAATTAAACAGAAATTTGATCAGGATAACAACTTCTGAATGTCATTGAATAAGTCCCCTTTCCCTACAGAGAATAATTCAGTGGAGAAAGTTGGTTAGAGGAGAATATTCAAGAATGCACCTGTACCTGTATGAGGAGGAGAGAAGATGCTTGGACAGAGTAAAACATGATGAATGGAGGTCTTTCCAGCTAAAGGAAAAGTACTATAATGTAATAAATCAACATGTAAAAAACCTAGAAGATACTCTCCGAGAGATAGACGAAACAAGGCACAGACCTGATTTAGACCTGCTGGAGGTGAGAATTCTGTTTAAAGCTCTCCAGATGGATACAATGAGCAGGTGTTGGGGTCATTTCCATTTGGACCGTTAGACCTTGGAGGCTTCCAGTCTCATGTCTCAAGGAGGGTTACATGCTGCTTTTTCTACTAGAGAGGTCCTTTCATGTGAAGATGTTGTTCTAACCAAAGTCCAAATTTATTTCAAGTCTATTTATTTGTTTATTTTATTTGACCCAAATATGCCAGGATTCACTGGTGTCTGAGCAATTGAAAAGTGGCAGAACAGCCTCTGGGGTAGCTAGATGGTGTTGTAGGTAAAATGCTGGACTTGGGATCAGGATTGAGTAAAAATTTCACCTCAGATTTTTTTTTTTTAATGTTAAAATACTCACCTTCTGCCTTAGAACCAGTATTGTATACAAGGCCTAGAAGAGTGATAATGAGGGCTAAGTGACTTGCTCCCAGGATCACACAACTAGGAAGTGTGTCTGAGGCTAGATTTTTTTTTTTATACCCTTACCTTCTGGGGTCAGCTGGATAGCTCAGTGGATTGAGAGTCAGGCCTAGAGATGGGAGGACCTGGGTCCAAATCTGCCCTCAGACACTTCCTTGCTGTGTGACCCTGGGCAAGTCACTTGACCCCCATTGCCTACCCTTACCACTCTTCTGCCTTGGAGCCAATACATAGTATTAACTCCGAGACAGAAGGTAAGGGTTTTATTTATTTGTTTGTTTGTTTTTTTGAGGCCTTAACTTCTGTGTATTGGCTCCTAGGTGGAAGAGTGGTAAGGGTGGGCAGTGAGGGTCAAGTGACTTGCCCAGGGTCACACAGCTGGGAAGTGTCTGAGGCCAGATTTGAACCCAGGACCTTCCATCTCAGGAGCCCCTAGCTGCCCTTGGGCCTCAGATTCTTACTATCTGTGTGATCTTAGACCTTGTCTCAGTTTCCTCAACTGTAAAATAGGGATAACATGAGCACCTCTCCAGGGTTGTTGTATCAAATGTAAGAATAATTGTAAACACTTAGTAAAGTGTCTACATATAGCATAAAAGTGTTAGATATCATCGTTGTTTTTGTGGTTGATATTATTTCTTGATGAACTAACCCAAACTTGTTTTCCCCACAGGAAGGCAAAGAGCTTTTGCAAACGTAAGTTTCCAGTTGCAGTCTAGCCGCTTGTCTAGTTGGGGAACCGTCTCGGGGTCTGGTGTCTCGGCGGTGGGGCCAGGCTTGTCCAGAGCAGGGGGGTGTAACCAGGCCTTTCTTCCGTGCAGGAGTGAGTTGCAGCTTTCCGAAAGGCCCAAGTCTTTCACTCCAGAGTTAAGAGACTATCCTATCACTGGGGTGAAGGCCATGTTACAGAAATTAAAAGGTAAGACCCTGCCCTTTCCCAGCGACTCCATGCGTGGGATTTTCCACGTGGCCACATGCACAGAAGTCTCCCCCTCAGCCTCCTTCCCAGGAGTTTTAACTAGTTCCTAGCGATTGGTTTGTAGTCAAAGGCCATCAGCATTGTGGGTTGGGCATCTCCTCTTCCCCTAGTTGGTGGGGTGAGGCGAGGTGAGAGGGAACACTTTGGGCCACCCACTAATCCAAACAACCACACTGTCCCAGAGTCCCAAGTCATACATATTCCAGGGCCAACAATTCCTAGGAATGGATCTGTGTTCCACCCTGGACTTCATTCTTTTTTTCTTAAACCTTACTTTGTCTCTCCTTCTCTCAGGTTTTTTTTAAAAATTGTAATAAATTTTTATTTTTCCAGATCACGTCAATACAATTTTTCAATATTTGTTTTCTGATATTTTGTAAGCCCGTGTTCTTTCTCGCCCTTCTACCCCTCCCCAAAAAGGCAGGTAATATGATATAGGTAGTATATGTGTTATTAACTAATACACATTTTCATATTCTTCATGTTGTGAAAGACATTGCTTTCACAAGAGAAAAATTCATGAAGGAAATAAAGTAAAGAATAGCATATTTCAATTTGCATTCAGACTCCATCTTTTTTTTTTTTTTTTTTTTTTTTTTTTTTTTTTTTAGAAAAAAACAAGAATTGTATTTCAGTCGATATGAATTTTTTATACTCTTACATCTGTTGAAGTCTGTACAAAGCAAAGCATTCCTGCTTTTTAAAATTTCCAAGGGGGCAGCTGGGTAGCTCAGTGGATTGAGAGCCAGGCCTAGAGTTCAAATCTGGCCTCAGACACTTCCCAGCTGTGTGACCCTGGGCAAGTCACTTGACCCCCATTGCCTAGCCCTTGTCACTCTTCTGTGGTATTGACTCCAAGACAGAAGGTTAAAAAAAAATTGCATTATGACAAACATAAAAAGAAACAACATTGTTACTAAAAGTCACCAATTTACTTTCATGATAAAACAGTGTCATGATTTTAAAAACCAAAATTTCAAATCCAGGAGACCCCTCCCTCCCTTTGGAAATATAAGGAAAGTTAGAAAATGTGTGAATTTGTTCCTTCTGTGGCAGTGGGTATGTCTCCTGGAGTTGGACCTTCTTTCTTAATAACAACTCTAAGGGCAAGGGCTAGGCAAATGGGATTAAGTGACTTTCCCAGGGTCACACAGCTTGGAAATGTTTGGGGCAAATTTGAACCCAGGTGTTCCTGACTGCAGCCTCTATATATTGAGCTACCTAGCTGCCCTCTTTTTTTTTTTTTTTTTAAACCTTTACTTTCCATCTTAGAATTGATACTGAGTATTGGTTTCAAGGCAAGAAGAATGGTAAGGGATAGGCAATTAAGGTTAAGTAACTTGCCCAGCAAGGTCACACAGTTAGGAAGTGTCTGGGATCAAATTTGAACCCAGGATCTCCCATCTCTAGGCTTTGCTCTCTATCCACTGAACCAACTAGCTGTTTCTCTACATTCATTCTTGATTTTCTGTTGCTAATTATAGGTTGTTGCCCCACTCTTAGGGATAATGCAGTTCTTTATCCACATTTTAATGGCTATCCTAGTTAGCCTGACCAGTGGAGTCTGGAATTCTATGAGAATCATCATGATTCTGACATTTTAAAAAACTGACTTGCCTAGATGAACCCAGAAACTAGTGACTGTCAGGCTACCTTAAAAGTGGAAAGAAGAGTACTAGAAGAATAAACTGAGAAAGTTACCTCTAGAAAATGAATAGAAAGATAAAACATGAAGCATGTTGGCCTCCAGGATGATATCCTATGTGATGTGGGAAGAGGTTGGGACACTCACTAGTGGACAGGATTTATTCATTAGATATGAAGAAAAGTAAGTTAAATATGTAGGAGATCTGTGATTTCATATTTAGAATTTTTCTTTTATATATTGACATTCTTGTTTTTGTTTGGATTTATAAACATTTGAAATAATTTTAAAAATTTAAATAGAAAAAAAGGTAGAAAATGGAAAAATCAAGAAATGTTCATTCAATTAACCTGCTCCAGAATCGGTTTCTACACCAGACCACTAGTGATTATATCAGTGCTTGGTGGAAGGGAATTTTTGTTTCGAAAAAGACTTAGAGATGATAGACATCCCTTTGGGAAAGGGATTACTCAATCCTCTAAGGAGCCAAGGATTTGGTGCAGACTGGGCTGTGCTCTTGCCAAGTCCTAGCAACCGAAGAAAGGCTTGCACGCCTCTCAGGACAATTAACTTTTCCCCTCTCTCGTCTCTGCAGTGAATGTCACGATCGATCCCACAACAGCCAGTCCCAATTTCGTCGTTTCTGATGATTTGAAGAGTGTGAGATACGGAGACGACCCTCCAGATCAGTCCAAAAGTGCTGAAAAGGCTCCTTATAATTTTGTCCTTGGCCAGCAGGGGTTCAGCACCGGCATACACTACTGGGAGGTGGATGTGAGTGAGCAACCTCAGTGGGCGCTGGGGATCTCGGTCAAGTGTTTCAGGAAGAGGAAGTCGATCCAGTACACGGTTGGGTATCTGTACATGCTTCGCTGTGAGAAGAGGGGAAATGAGTTCTACCTGGTCGCCCGACCAGGGTTAGTTTGCCAGAAAATGAAAGGCCCTGTGCCTGTCATTGGTGTGTATCTGAATTGTAACGACAGAATTCTCCTGTTCTATAATGCTTTCAAAGCCTGCCTCATCTATGGAATGCACACGGTGCCATTCAAAGAGCCCGTCAGGCCTCTCTTCTCCCCTTGTCCCCCGATGCCAGCTACAAAAGTTGGTTCCATGACCATCTGTCCAATGGAAAATAGTATTTGAGACCGGCTGTCTGACTTGGGGAGTATTCTTTTGTGAAGGAACTCCAGGCAAATCCATGCTCGCTATTTATGGTCACTGTTAACTATTGAAAAAAGAAAAATTGTGTCACTGGTAGAGACACAGACATAACAGTTCAGCCTCTGCCAAAAATCAACTCCTAAGGAGAAGCCAAGGAGTGAATTTGCTGACAAGTTTGACTGCTTGCAGCAATGCCAGTTTAAAGGGATCATTCCCAAGTGCCTTATTTTTCCATCACTCCCAAAGTATAGTGTGCTGATTTATTGTCACAATAAATCAAACTTGACTGAGTTCATGTCATTCAATTCGCTCTCCTGGATTATGTACTTTCTATAAGGGACTGATTACTGAAGTTTAAACATGGAACTCTTAGTCTATTGGGAGAGCCCTGTCATTCCAATCCCACCCCCCCAAAAAAACAAAACAAAAACCCCACAAAGAATAAGGTAGAATCTGATAATGATGCAAAGGAGTTACAAAGTTTTGTATGTTTGTATGTGCTGGTGCTGGTGTTTTGGGGAGTTGATTTCTGGGAAGCAGTTCAAAAGAGCCTACATGAAGGGTCATTATTTGGAATGGTTATGATCAACTACCATTTAAACATAGATTTGAATGAATATCTCAAGTTCTTTTTGGCATATGTTCTTCAAATATCAACCTTCTAAAGGCATCCATTTAATTCATTCGATTAACTCCAATTGTTTAGTGATTTCTTCTTTCACAACACAAATCACAATATCTCAGAATCATCAAGTTACTAGAATTAGAAGAGATTTTTAGAATCTCTTAATTCAATTCAAAAGGAAAAGAATCCTTTCAGGAATACCTGGACCAAAGGTGGTCATCAAGCCTCATTTTGAAGTCCTGTCCTCCCCCTCCACACACACACACAATGGGAACAATTCACCACTTCTCATGACTAACCAATTTTTCCTCTTTGTTAAGTTTCAATTTGACACTTCTTGCTGCTTTTTAAACATGCCTATAATTCTACTTGAGTCAGACATGCTTCTCAGATATTGTACCATTAACAATGAATAGAGAGCTTTCCAAATAACAATCAATTTTCCACAATGTTTATGAGTAGTGGCTTATTTTTTAAAGGAAGTTAACATGCAATTTGGGGTGGTAATTTATTCAATCTCATCAGTTATAAGCCCCTATGAGATTAAAAGAACAACAAAACTACCACTGGTTCTATAAAGAAAACAGAATAAAAAATATTTGATTTAAAATGACTTAACAAGTTTGTGCACTCATTTTCATTTGTGTTTGACTCTTCATGACCCTGTTTAAGTAAGATTTTCTTGGCAAAGATCCTGGAATGATTTGCCATTTTCTTCTCCAGTTCCTTCTACAGATGAGGAAACTGAGATATAGTTAAGTGACTTGCACAGGGTTGCATCCCTTTTAAGGGCAGACACGTTAGGCCAGATTTGAACTCATGAAAATGAGGCTTCCCTTACTTCAGGTCCAGTACTCTATCCACTGTACTACATGGCTGCCCAACAAGTTTAGCAAGATATTCAACAAGAAAGTAGCAAAACATTCCTAGTAGCCCCACAGAAGCATGAGTCTCCCTCTCCCATGGAAGAGGATGATTTGAATTCCATTCAGACTCCTTAACTCTTCAGCATAGAGTAGGTTTATTGTGTATTCACCCGGGAGGCAGAGAAACCAAGTGTAAGCTGAAGCTTAATAAAGCTAGTAAGTATCTGAATTCATTTGAACCTAGGACTTCCCATCTCAACCCACTGAGCCACCTAACTGCCCCTGAAAGCTTTGATTTTTTTAAATTGAGCAAAGTACCTGAAAGTGGTCCTACTAGATTCATTAGTTATAAATTTCTATTTCTACTATTGAAAAATCTGACTGTCACAAATATGTATTTTTGGGATTACTTTTTTTCCCTCATCTTGTTTTATTGTCCCACACCCCTCAAAAATGATACATTAACACTGGACTTGAAGTCAGGAAAACCTAGGAGAAATTCCTTCTCGGGCCATAATTAAAATCTATCTTATTATTTATCCTGAGGGCCATGAATAATAAAATCTAGGTACAGGAGAAAACTTGTTGTCCCCAGTAGGAGTTGAAATAGGAGAGCCTTTGGAGTTCTAACAATTTTTCAGCAAAGGTCAGTGGTCAAAATGTTCAAATAAGACAAGGATCCAGGACAGCTTCAAAGAAATTCATGACGAAAAAGGCTATGCACACAGAAGAAACTGATGGAGTTGGAATGCAGTTTGAAGCATACCGTTCTTCAGGTTATTTTTTCCATGAATTCTTTACCGTAAGCAATATGTCTTATTTTAAAACATAATAAACATAGAAATATGTATTATACGATAGCATATGTGCATCCTATATTGATACCTGTTGGGGATATGAGAGGGAGAGAACATGGATTACAAAATATCAGAAATGATGATTTAAAAAAAATAAAAAGATTATATGTATTTGTCAGCTGAATGTGGCGCTTTTTATAAAAATTGACTTTGTCATGTGTTAAGGTATACCTCACAACTGTAGAAAACACATCTTACCCTCTCTGTTATCTCTGCTTGTTCAGCAACTTCAACCTTGAAGATGTACCAGTAGGCCAATCACCCCCTTTTATGAGGAGCTGTAGAGTCAGCTATTAATCTTCAGTGGAGCTAAAAACACTAGTTCCCCACAAAAAAAAAAAAAAAAAGCATATCATCCAACATGTTGGCAGCATCTGGTCCCTTGACCTTACTTGTCCCAAGATATAGCTTCCCAAATTTGACAGAGAAGCCAAGATCATCAGAGTGAGCACCACTAGGGGAATAGCTGGCTCCAGAACCAAAATCAGAATTGGAAGTCACATTAATTATGCCAAAAACCCTCCATGCCATCATGAGCTTTATCCTGTCTTGGACATGATGGAGTCTTCTACCAGCTAACATATCTCATCCAACCTATGGGTACCTTCCCCTCCAACTCCCCAGGTAGTCCAAGGAAAAAGCCCTTGGCATATAGTGTTTTTTCTGGTTCACCTGACCCCTTCCCACAAGCCTAGTTAGTATTATAATAAGAAAGTTTATGAGGAGCCAGTAGTTTGGCAGTAGCAGGAAGTAAGATTTCAAAGAAGAACCTAGAAGTCATATGCAAACAGTCCCAAAGATAGATCAAAGAAGCATAGTTTAGAAATTGTATCATATTGACAATAAAGAAAAATAATAAATGTTGGAGAGGATGTGGCAAAATTGGGACACTAATGCATTGCTGGTGGAGTTGCCAAAGGGCTATGAAGTGGTACATACCCTTTGACCCATTACTAGGTTTGCATTCCAGAGAGATTTAAAAAAAAATAGAGGAAGGACCTATATATACAAAAATATTTAAAGCAACTCTTTTTAGGAGGGCAAAGATTCAGAAAATGAAAGGGATAGCCATCAATTAAGGAATGTCTAAGTTAAACAATTATGAAGGAATGCTATATTGTACTATAAGAATTGACAAGGAGGAGTTTGGAAAAACCTGGAAAGACTTACATGAATGGAAGCAAAGTGAAATAAACAGAACCAGGAGTACACTGAACAGTGACAGGAATACTGTACAATGAACAGCTGTGAATATTAGCTATTCTCAGCAACATAATGATCCAAAACTATCCCAAAGGAGTCATGATAAAAATGTTATCTACTTTCAGAGAAAAGGAACTGAGTTTGAATCCAGACCAAAGCAAATTTTTATCACTTTCTTAATTTTTTTCTATTCGAATTTCTTTCCACAAAAGAATTAATATGGAAAAATGTTTTAGAAGATTGCACATGTAAAATCTGTATAAGATTTCTTATCATCTCAAGATGGTGGGAGGAGGGAAGAGGGAGAGAATTCAAGATTCATTATTCTTTGGAAAATGTTAGATACTTTTTACATGTGATTGGGAAAATAAAATTAATATAAAATATTTTAAATGATTCAGGAATCATCAAATAAATAGATTTGACAAAATTTCAGACATAAGAGACATAAGATTTTATCAAGTGCTAATTTTAAAATACATTATTATTTATATATTCTAAATTTCATTTTTCAAAGTTTATCTCCTGAGAAGAACATTTCAAGGAAGATTTGATCCATTTCAGGGCAATATCTTCTCTCTTTCTCTGCTAAGACATTAGACAGATTCTGTCTTGTCAAAAATAGTCTCTTCTATTTAAAGAGAAGTCACCATGTGATAGGTAACTCCTGGCCTCCTCTTTTCTCCCTGTTTTTTTGCTTGGTGATCTCTCAGTTCTTAGGGATTTAATTATCATCTGCTGAGCTAAGCTCTCTCCTGACATCATCTCACATAGTCAACCATCCAATTGCTATTGAGTCATTTCAGTTGGGGCTTAACCCTTCATGACCTCATTTTGGTGTTCTTATTTCCTTCTCCAGTATATTTTTCAGATGAGAAACTGAGGCAAATAGTGTCAAGTGACTTGACCAGGGTCACACAGCTAGTAAGTGTCTGAGGCTGGATTTGAATTCTAGATGAGTCTTCCTGCTTCTAAGCCCAGTGTTTAGACTTCTTAAACAGAACTCTCTCTCTCTCTCTCTCTCTCTCTCTCTCTCTCTCTCTCTCTCTCTCTCTCTCTCTCCACTCTAGTCTTATCCTTCTCTTGAATATCAAAATGATCTTAAAACACACTCCCCTATTCAATATAGTCCAATGGATCTTTATTATCTTTGTTTTCCAGCCATTTTAGTCATGCCCCATTCTTTGTGGTCCAATTTGGTATGTTCTTGGCAAAGTTAAGTGGTTTGCCATTTCTAACTCCAGTTCATTTTTACAGATAAAGAAACTGAGGCAACCAGGATTAAATGACTTGCCCAGGATCACACAACTAATACATGTCTGAGGCCAGATTTGAATTTGAGTCTTCCTGACTCCAGGACCAGCAATCTGTCTACTCTGTCACTCAACTGCCCATATTATCTCTAGAATCACATATAAAATTCTGTTTGTCTTTTAATGTTATTCATATTACTGCCCCTTTCCTATCTTTTTATGCTTTGTGTAACATAATTCAATGNTCCTTCCTTCCTTCCTTCCTTTCTTCCCTCTTTCCTTCCTTCCTTCCTTCCTTCCTTCCTTCCTTCCTTCCTTCCTTCCTTCCTTCCTTCCCTCCCGGTCGGTCTTAGAATTGCTACTAAATATTGGTTCCAAGACAGAAGAGCAGTAGAGGTTGGGCAATTGGGGATTAAGTGACTTGCCCTGGGCAATGCAGCTAGGAAGCATCTGAGGTCAGATTTGTTGTTGACATTTTCTATACCTCTTTCTTAAATCTAGTCCAGACGTGTCAGACACATTGCTCATTTGGCCTGCAATATTCCCAACCACAATCTGAAGTAATACCTGACACAAGCTTACAACGAAGTGTACCCCAACACCCATTTCCCTTTCTTGTTCGAGGAATACCCTGGCTCCAGGCTGTGGAGTTTTTCCTGGCACAGCTGCAGCAGGAGCCCCAAGCCCATCACACTAGCACTGCAAAGCCTTGAACTTCCTGTGCCAGGATGGGCAACCTTGTAGCACTTGCAGAGTCAGTGTTAGGGCAGCCAACCGGGTGGCATTAGCAATAGCACCAATGCTGAAAAGCACTGAACTATAACTGCCGGCCAAAGGACCAAGGAATACAGGAAGCAAGGTAGGACACAAGGACAGACCTCCTTGTATGTGGGGTCTGTGAAACACTCCACTAAGCCTGGGGTCAAGAGCGTGGTGGGGGGAAATTTTATTGCATTGTTGGAAACTAACCCTGTATGTAGAGAAACTAGACCTGTTGTTGCTTAAAGACCAAATTTGTGTAGTGCTTAGCTCACAACTCCCGATTATCCTGACCCCAAAAAGAACCTTCCAGGGGACCCCAAGACCAAGAATGTGTCTTAAATGGAAAAGGCCATTGTACTACAATCTTCTTGTTCCTTTGTTTGAATCCTTTATAATATGCAATCTGCAGAACTCTGGGGGAGCAGGGCACTCTTTTTCTTTTTTAAAATTTTCCTTCACCAAATAAATGGCTTAATAAATTTTATTTCTAAATTATTTCATTTCTGGACTTTATTCTTGGTTGTGATAAATACATGAGGAGAAATATCTATAGACTACTAAAGGAAGCCCATTCAGAAAAGGATTTAAAATATAAAATGCAACTGATTATTCTGATACTACCTACTTCAGGATTTCAGTGAGAGAAGTGTTTTGCAGACCTGAAATTTCACAAGAGTGGGAGCTATTATTTCTTCCTTTGGGAACCCTGGCCAGGCAGTTATCCAATCTGTATCTCAGTTTTCTGTTCTTTAAATGGTGGATAATAACTAAAACCGTTAGTGCCTTCATCATAGGCTCAAATGTGATAGGACAGAAGTAACACCCTTACCAAAACATAGAACCTCATTTTATATCAGATAATTTTGTTATTGTTCACTGGGATTAATGGACATATGATCCAGAAAGGCATATTACACAATAGTCTTGTATTATCCTCTCATTTTGCAAATGAAGGAGTTTAAGAGAAGAAAGTTTATCCATTTTGCAAAGGCAGGAATTTATAGAGCTAGATAATAACTCTGATCTGATTTCAAAGCCCAGACAATTTCTGTGACACTGTGGTGCCATCCTTTAGTGATAAAATTATGAAAAATTAAATGATCTCCTTGTATCATACTCTCATTTTGCAAATAGAGGAATTTAAGAGAAGAAAGTAAATTTGTTACAAGTCACAAAGATAAGAATTTACAGAGCTAGACAGGAACTCTGATCTGATTCCAAAGCCCAGGCAATTTTTGACACTGTGGTGCCTTTCCTTAGTGATAAAGTTATGAAAACCTGGGTTTTGATTCCTAGTAATTTTTCCTTAATACCTGCTCTCCTGTTGAAATTGTCTTCTGATTCTTTCACTTTAAGTTAGTCCAGGATAGTCATTTTTTGTTAACATTTTGTTCCTGTCCTCAGATTCCAATCCTTTTGTAAGTGCTGCCCTTTCCCCCGTTCTCACCTAGAACATATATGGGGTCAAGAAGACCCAGAGATTGATTGAAACAACTGAATAACAAGAGAACACAGATATCAGTCTTTTTCTCATCTCTTTAGAGGTATCTTTCTGTCTCCTTCTTTGTCCTGGCTCGTTTTCTACCCAGAGAAAAGGGCCATATGTGAGATTTCTCCCAAATATGTTTTTCTTTTATGTAGGAACCACTTTCATTTTTTTCATCTCATTTTCAGATTCCTTAGTCTTATTTCAGAGAAATGGCAATATTTATATTTTGTCTTCACCTCTTTTAGACCTAGAGTCCAGGACAGAGAACACAGGGGTGACTCCAAAAGACAACATTCCAGAAGAATCTTCCAGGGGGTGAAATTAGAAAGACTAAGAAAGGGTGGTTTTAGTTACCCTATTTTTGAGCAATCAGAAGGACAACAGAAGCTTCCCCTGTCTTCATGGCAGTTGGAACAAATTGTTCTCATCCTCCCCCTTCACATGTCTAAGGTAGATACCCTCCTAATTCACCCCAAGGTTTGAGGACTTATAGGTTGTCCTCAAACTGGTTTAGCTCACCTGCCCAGATGGTTTACCTGGATGTAGCCTCTGTGCTTGCTACAGTTTCTTGGAGCCACAGGTGAGAGCAGAGTGACAGGTAGACACTGGAGGAGGAAGGCAGCTCTAGAAAGGGTCCAGCAAGCCCTCACTCCAGAGATTCTAGTCTTCCCTAAAAGTCCTATAACACCCCCTCATAAATGTGACGAATGGGGAGAGCTTTCATTTGTCAAGACTTGTTCAGTGTCAAAGAAGTCACACTGGAGAGAAGCCTTATGAATCTAACAAATGTGGGGAAAGTCTTCTCTGATAGGTCAAACTCCATGAAATAGCATAAGACTCATGTTAAAGAAAAACCTTTTAAATGTAACAGATGTGAAATTATTCAGTGGAATTTCATGTTTTATTCAACATCATTTAGTTCATATGGAAGAAAAGCCTTAAAAATATAAAGAATGTGAGAAAGTCTTTACTTTAGTCGAACTTCATATGACCTCAAGGGATTCATACTGGAAAGAAGTCTTGTGATTATTGTGTATACTGATCTTGTTTTTATTTTTTATTTTTTGCTCTTCTTTTGTCATTTTGCATCAGTTTATATAGAATTTTCCAGGTTTATTGGTATTCATCATACTAATAATTTTTTAGAGTACAGTAGTACTCCATTACATTCATGTGTTGCAATGTATTTATCTATTTCTTAATCAATGGACATCTATTTGTTTCCAATTATCTGTGATTATAAAAAGTGTTGTTATAGATCCCTGATGGCAAGCTCATGGCACACGTGCCAAAAATGGCATGCAGAGCCCTCTCTATGGGTGTGCCTGCAGTCTCTCACCACAGTTTGTTACTAGAAAGCCAAAGAGGTGGAGCTGTTTCTCTCCTCTTCCCCCGCCTCTCTATCCAGCAGCCAATGGGAGTGCTTCCTCCCTCCCCTATCTAGGGGAAAGTGGGGGTGGGGGTGGGGCATGGCATGACATTTGTTTTGGGGGGTGGGGTGGGGGCAGGGTCCAACACTCAATCTCTTAAAGGTTTGTCATCACTGTTATAGATATTTTGGTGTCTGTGTGGACTTTTTTCTTATCAATGGCCCATTGGTGATTACCAAAACCAAATTGCTTTTCAAAATAATTTGTATTAACTATCAGCAATATCTAAGTATGCCTAATCTTGCCAGATTCCCTCAATATTGACTATTGCCATGTTTTGAACTCTTTGCAAATTTTCTTGATTTGAGGAAAAAAAATCTCAGGACTATTTTGATTTGCATTTCTCTTATTAATGATTTGGAACATCCTTTCAGGTGGTTGTTAATACTCTATAACTTTTCTTTGGCAAGCTGTTCCTAACTTTTGACCACTTAACTATTAGGAAATTGGTATTATATATGTTAATTGTTTTTATAAATTGGCTATCATATTACATTATGTTACATTAGATCATATATATCATATCATATCATGTCTCCCATACCCAATGAATGTAGTAGTGCCTGGCTCACAATCTCTCCCCTAACTCTTGCCCTCATACTAGGTGATTTCAACATACATCTTAGTGCTTTGTCTTACACCTAATTCCATAGTCCTCAGCTTATTATTTTCCCATGACCTACTCCACCTTACTTCAGCCAACACAAAGATGCCATTAATCTTTTTAAAAAACAAATGCAAAACCTACTTTTAAAGAAAAAAAAAAAACAACTCTTACCTTTTGTCTTGGAGTCAAGGCAGAAGAGTGGTAAGGGTAGGCAATGGGGGTCAAGTGACTTGCCCAGGGTCACATAGCTGGGAAGTGCCTGAGGCCAGATTTGAACCCAGGACCTCCCATCCCTAGGCCTGGCTCTCAATCCACTGAGCTACCCAGCTGCCCCCAAAACCTTCTTTTATAAAACAGAAGGCCTAGTGCTTGGCAAATGGGATTAAATGACTTGCCCTGTGTTCACAGAGCTAGGAATTGTCTGCTAATCCCTCAATTCTTTCCTACACCATCATTTCTACATTAACTCTACTTACCTCCTTTCTCCCATCTTGACCACTTGGTGAATCAGTTAAATAATCCGATTTCCTTTTCTCTTGAGTCCCCTGCCCCTTTATCATATTGCAAATCCTGCTCTGTTCTACCAGCCTGGGATTTCCCCCATGATATTCTGCCTTAGATAGGGGTGCTGCTGAATGAAGGAAGAGAAAATCAATCACCAAACCATTGTGACAAAGTCTACTCTAAATTTGTTCTGCAACCTCAAATGGATCCTCCCTGCTTCAAGGCAAGCTTTTTATATCTCCCTAATTAATTCCCTATCCCATCCATCACAGGCTCTTCCAAACCTTGGCTTTTCTCTAATCTTTCATGGCTTTCCTGCTGAAAAGTCTTTCAAATGAGAATCTTGCTTTATATTTTACTGAAAACATTTTCTTCTCTCTTCATCTGCTACCCTATATATGCCTTCTGCAACTATGTTCTCCTTCACTCCTGAATCCAGCTAAGAGGTGACCCTTCTTGAGATGGCAAATTGCTCTAATTCTGTTTCATTTCATAGATTTCTTCCAAATTTCCTTTGAAGCCTTTGTGGGGGAAGAGGATAAACATAATTTCTGTGTGTTTAGACAAAAGATCTCCCCAGGAGGGTAAAACAAAAGCAAAAAAACTTAGAGGCCACAAAAACAGAGATTTAGAGTTTGTTCTTAGATTCCCTCATTGATAACAAAAATGATTCTATATTAAAAGAATCCTCTGCCATCTTATGGATTTCCTGCAGACATTGAGAATTCCAATAATACTAAGCACAGGAGGCAACTAGGTAGCTCAGTGGATTGAAAGCCAGGCATAGAGATGGGAGGTCTTGGGTTCAAATTTGACCTCAGACACTTCCTAGCTGTGTGACCCTGGGCAAGTCATTTAACCCCCATTGCCTAGCCCTTACAGTTGATTTTAAGATGAAAGGTAAGGGTTTAAAAAAAAAAAAAAGACTAAGCACAGACAAAAATGTTTACCAAAGAAACAAATCTGAACTTTTGTGACTGCTTCAGCTCTAAGGCTTTCAGATTTTTCTCCCAATTCCTTTCTTCCAGGAAATGCAACTAATTGGATTTGACTGAGTGAATAAAAAAATCTTCCTGTGTACATTAATAAGTTGTTTTTTTTTCCCTTTCAATTGGACTACTCACTTTATTTGATCTTCTGAAGGGTGGGAAATTCTTCCCAGGCTCCCAAGAAACTCATGTTGAAAAACTCCTATAACACTATTCATTTTTTTTTCTCATGGCACAATGATCTTTTATTACATTTGTAAAATCTAATTTATTTAGTTTTAATCCAATAGGTGGGTACCCCCTTAATTTTCAGTTTGGGTTACTATATACTAAAAAAAAAAAGCTATTGTAAATATTTTGGGCCACAGGTCCTTTTCCTTTTTCATTGATACTTTTCTGACATAGGCTTAGTAATGGAATATCTGGGTCAAAGGACATCCAGTTTAATAACTTAGGGGACATAATTCCAAGGAGCTTTTCAGAAAGGCAAGACTAACCATAAGTCTTGGCTCCTCCTCCAAGTATATATATGTGCATATATATTTAGTGTCAAGTGTTTTCCCATAGCTCCTCCAATATTTCTCATTTTTCTCCTTTGTCATATAATACTTTGATGGATATGAGGTGGACCTTCACAGTTATTCTAATCTGCATTTTTCTAATTTCTGGTGGTTTGGAGCACTTTTTTATATGGTTCTTGATAGCTTGGATTTCTTCCTTCGAAAATGCCCTTTGACCTTTTGTTTACTGGGGAATGACTCTTATTTGTGTACATTTGGATCAGTTCCTTATATGTTCTGGATGTGAAACATTTATGATAGATTCTTGCTGCAAGGATATCCCCCCCCACTTATTTGATTCATTGGGGTGACAGTTTTAAAAGAAAGATCAATTTAGGGGATCTCCCACTCTGTGATTTCCTACTCCTTATGGCCAGCCCACTTTTGGGGCACAAATAAGAATCTGCTTTTGGATAGAAGCATTGATGAAGGGTATCAGCTTTTGTCTACTGGACTTTCCTTTTAGAGAAACACTCAGCATCCTGGCCTTGAAGGCTGGAGTTTACACCTGAGATCAAGCCTCAGACACTCACTAGTTATGATGTTTTCCAGCCTTAGTTTGGGAAATAATTACACCTGCCTTCCAGGACTGCTGTGAGGATCAAATTAAATAATTAATGTAAAGGATTTTAGATGTGGGGATAGAATGTAGTAGGTACTTAAATGCTTATTTCCTTTTTTTTTCTTCTGTTCTCACTATTGATTCATACTGACCTTGAGTTCCATTAAAAACTGATATCTAGCCTATCATGCACCCCCCCCCCTTTTTATATTTCTGGAAGTGGTTTATTTATTCAAATCCCTATCTATTGAATTTCATTTTTAGATTCATCTGAAAGGTCCAGGTTGTAAAAATCCTCTTAGATTCCCCCTCTTTCATCTACTTTCTTAGTGATCCTTCCCGGCTTAGTATCTTCTGAAAAATTTTATGAACATTAACATTTATGAAATTTTCAGAGTTATTGATAAATTTACAACAGAACCTATTATTGATCAAGGAGAACTCTTGACACAATGACACGGAAAAATTTCTAAATAATGGCCATCTAACCAGACTCTGAATCAATCTGCTATTATCAGCTAATTCATATCTCCCCATTTTCTCCCTAAGAATAGTATGAAAATTTTTATTAAACACAGATCTAAAATATAAATAAATTATCCACTGTATTCTTCTCATCTACTACTTGAATAAAACCATTTATGAAAAGAAATGAGGTTAGTCTTCACTAAATAATAACTTGTTCTTAATAAAACTGGGGTGTTTATTTGAAATTGCCAACCAATTAACCAATAAAGAACTCTTTCAAAAATTTTCCCCAGGAATTGAAGTCAAGCTTACTTGGACATTTCTTTGCATACCTGTTCTCTTCCCTTTTTGAGAATCTGGACATTTGCCCTTCTGTAATCTTGTGGCACCCTTCCAGTTTTTCATGAGTTTTCAAATATCATTGACTATGATTTTACAATCACAATTTTAGGGAGAAAACACACAGTTCATTCAGGTCAAGTAACTTGATTTTACCTAGAGCATCTAAATGTTCTCTATAATTGAATTACTTTCTCTTGTTCTAAATTCCATTAGTCATTTTTGTTATTTCATTTTTAGTGGAAAAACCTTTCAACTTTCCAAAAAGGGGTGGGGCAGGGCAAAATAAGAATTGAGCAGCTCTGCCATTTCTATTACCAGTTATTAGTCTTAGCTTATTCTGTTAGGGAAACTATCCCTTTTTGATCCTCCCCTTTCTCTAAATAGAGCTTAAAAATCCCTTTTTTGTTGCTGCAGTTTCCCCTCATGATAGTTAGTTTTTATGTAGACTATAAGGTTTGCAAACATCATCTCATTTCTTCCTTCCAACAACCTCGGAGGTGGGTGTGATTATTTTCCTTATTTTACAAGTCAGAAAATGAGGCTGAAAAAAGTAAGGTTACTTGCAAAGGACATATGAAAGAAGAATATGACAGGATTTGAATCCAAATACCCTTAACTCCATAATCAGCTTCCCATCCACTGTCCCCATCTAGCTGTTCTTAGTAGCTTTAACTCCTTTGTAATTTTAGCATTTTTGACATAATTTGATGAGCATATGTTAAGTGCTGGTTAACAATAAAATGTCTAAGTACACTTAAAAAGTCGTATTTCTGTTTTAAAAAAAGAACTTCAGTAGTAGTGAACCTTAAACTTGGAATAATAGTTTCTCTACAAAGAATTTTTGTGTTTTATTGAAGTGTTTTGGTTCTAAGGCAAAAGAGGCAGGAAGGGTTAGGCAATGGGAGTTAAGTGACTTTCCCAGGGTCATATAGTATCTGAGGTCAGATTTGGACTCAGGATCTCCACATTTTAGGATTGGCTCATCATCCACTGAGCCAACCCCACGATTATTTATTTCTTGTATTATTGAGAGTTTCAGGGCTCATCACTAAAAAGGTGTTAACTAGCCAATCAATGAATACATTTTTAAAAGCACTTGAATCATCATCACTTTGAAAGACTTCAGAACTAATCAAAAATTACTACCAGGATAAACAAAGAGTCCAAAAGAATGAAGAAACATTCTACTCACCTCCTAGAACTAAGAGATGGTGAAAACTCATAGATAGAAAGATAGCTAATGTGGGAATTTGTTTTTTAGGATTATGTATTCATACATCTACCTCCATACAGAGAAAGGTAAAGATATCTGTCTATCCATCTGTCTGTTTCTCTCTCTCTCTATACATATATCTATCTATCTATCCATCTGAGAAAGAGATAGAAACAGAAAGACAGATGGATAGATAGATGATAGATAGATAGAAAGACAGATGATGGACAGATAGAAATATAGATTGATAGTAGAAAGATAGACAGAGAGATAGAGAAACAGACAGACAGGTAGATAGATAGATAAATAAGATAGACAGACAGACAGACAGACAGACAGACAGACAGATAGATAGATAGATAGATAGATAGATAGATAGATAGATAGATAGATAGACAGACAGGCAGGCAGACAGATAGATAGACAGACAGAAAGATAGACAGATAAGTAGGAAAATAGATAGATTTCTTTGGGTTTTCACATAGTGAGTTTAAAGGAAGGACAGCTTAATTTTTTAAAACTTGTTACTTAATTTTTTATCTTAATTAAAAATCAGTTATTTGGCTTTCAGGATTGAGAAGCTGATAATAGTATATCCAACAGCTCTCAATGATATGAAATGTTGGGACCCAGATACTGAATTAACAAACAGGTTTCTCCCCGCCCCCCCTTCGGCAAGGGAAGTTGGGGAGGGAACAGAGAATTTATTAAGCATTTATTAGTTGCCAGGTATTGTGCTAAACTTTACCAAGAGTGTTTCCTTTGCTCCTCACAGCACCCCCAGAGGCAGGCAGGCAGGCAGGCAGGCAGGCAGGCAGATAGGAGTTTGGGGCTCCCCCAGCTGCTCTGAGAGGGTGAGGCCCGCCCCCTCACTGGAACCTTCCCTGCCTCCCTAGTACTGTCAGGCCCCAAGAAGAAGCCCTCCCCTCCGGCTCCCACCCGCCTCTGCAATCTCCTCTGCAGGCTCTTCCAAGGTCAGAAGCCAGTCCCAGGAGGGCAGAAAGTTCCCTGGGCTGCCCTGGCTGGGGCTCGGGCCTAGGTGGAGACGCTTGCTTTGATTGTATCAAACAATCAGGAGTGATTGTGAACCAGGCTGGCCCTCCCCCTCGCCCCCCCCCCCCATCAATCAGAGCCCTGGGCTGGAGCCTGGGTCCCGCCCTCTGCACTTGCTATAAAAGGGAGAAGCTGCCTCAGTTCAGTTGCATGAAGCCCTGGTGAGGAGTCCCAGAGGCTGCTGAGGCCTCCAGAGGAAGGAGCCCGAGTCCCAGGAAGAGGAGGAGGGCCCAGGCGGGGATCCAGGCGGCCACAGAGCCTCCAGGAAAGGTCAGCCCCTCCCCCTCCCTCTCCCCTCCTTTTCCCTGCCGCCCCTCCCCCACCCCCAGAGGCCTGTCTGTCAGCAGAGCTTGGATGGAATCTGCTGGAGTGACTCCAGTCCAGTGAGAGTGAGGGGCTGGCGGGGGTTCGAGGAGGAGGGGAGCCCCAGAGCCCCTGCTGGGGCCTCGGGACTTTCCCTGAGGCCCCTGTGGGAGGCCACTTGGAGCTTTTCCCCGAAGCCCAGGCCCTGCAGGCCCCGCAGGGAGCTCTCCCCTCCCCCTCTGGGGTTTGTCTCTCAGCATTTCAGCTCCCTGAGGGCAGGGAGGGTCCGGCCTGCTGTGGCTCTGAGGAGCTGCGTGCGGGGGGCCGGCCTGGAGCTGGCCAGGGGGACGCCCCACCCGGGACCATCCACACTGGCCCCTCTGAGCAGGGTTTTTCTTAACCTTGGCCTTCCGTTTTGGAATCAATTTTGTGTATTGGGCCTAGGCAGAAAGCGCTAAGGGCTGGGCAATGGGGGTTAAGTGACTCGCCCAGGGTCACACAGCTAGAAGGTATCTCAGGCCAGATTTGAACCTGGGACTTCTTGTCTCTTACTCTCAATCCACTGAACCCTCCTTTTCCCCCCAATGGAGTCGTTTTAAACTGCGGACCATTCTTGAGGTAGTCTACACCTGAGCCAGCCCTTTGAGAGCCCAAAGCAGTTTCCTGGTATTTATTCCATTTTGATCTGTGCCTCTGTGAAACCTCTTAAAATAACATAAAGAAGGTAATTCAGTTCCTAGACTTGCATGGAGGGTCCTGGGGAAAGGCTTCCTGTAGTGCCCGCTGGGTGTGTCGGGTGTGAGGGCTCCCCCATCCCGAGACACACCCCGGAGAGGATCCCCTGGGGGTCCCCGATGCCTTTGGAAATCAAATTGATCCTTTGTGGCTATTCTTGGGAGTTTGTTGAATGGTGGTGAAGTAGGTGGTGAAGTAGGTGGTGAAGTAGGTGGTGAAGTAGGTGGTGATGGCGTCCCACCTGGGCGGCCGAGTCACTCAGCCTTTATTTAGACCTCCTGGGCTCTGGGCTTTGTTCTAGGCGAGATAAAAGCGATTAAAGAAAGGGGAAATCCTGGCCCTGACCTCAACTGAGCTTCCAGTTTAATGGGGGAAAACTCCAGGCAAAGGGCCTCCAGCCTAGAGAAATGGGGGGAGGGAGAGAACTCCAGGCCTGGGGACTGGCTTTGTAAATGGGGGTGGCCTGTCTCTCCTGGAGACCCCCCCTGAGGTGGGAACAGCCTTGTAAGGGCTTGGGGAAGTCTAGGCTGGCAGAGCTCACACTTGGATTCTAAAGCTGGTTTCCTTTGCCAGAATTCACTCTCTGCTCCTTTCTTCTCTGCCTTTCACTTTTCTAGGCCCAACCTTATCCCAGGCCTCCAGTTCAAATCTCCGCTTCTTTCTCTTCCCTCTCCCTTTGCCCCCCTCCCCATCCCCCTCCTCCCTCTTTCCTCTTTTCCCCTCCTTCTCCCTCTCCTCTCCCCACCTTCACCCTCTCTTCTCTCCCTTCCTCTTCCCCTCTTCTATCCATTTTCTCCTCAAATATTAGATATTTGTTTGCTTATTGATTGCTTTGTGCATATGCTATTTATTTATTTATTTGTTTGTTTATTTATTTATTCTGTGTAGAATTCAGTTCTTCAAAGGCATAAGAGTTAAAAAAAAATTTATTTTAAAGAATCCTTACCCCGTCCTAGAGTCAATATTGTGTATTTCTTGGTTCCAAGGTAGAAGAGCAGTCAGGGCTAGGCGGTGGGGGCTCCGTGCCTTGCCCAGGGTCCTATCACACAACTGGAAAGGATCTGAGGCCAGATTGGAAGGCAGGACCTCTTGTCTCCGCCTCTGGCTCTCTCTGTTCCGCTGAGCCACCCAGCTGTCCCTAGAGTTTCGTTTTTTATCTTTTTATGCTGTGATACTGCCAGAAGAGTTGGCATCCCTTGGTAAGGTCCAGAGGTAGGATTCTCAAATCAAATAGGATGGCTGAGCCTCTGCTGGCCTTTGTAATATCATGGCAAATGAAAGAAATGCTGAAAACCAGCAGGATGCAAATATTTTTATTTAAAAAAAATTTTTTTTTTTTAGAAAAAATTTTTTTCCATGATTCATATTCTTACTCCCCCCTCCCCACCACCGCATAGCTAATGCACATTTCTACTGGTTTCTTCATATGTCATAGATCAAGACCTATTTCCATATTATTGATAATTGCACTAGGGTGATCTTTTAGAATTTACTTCCCAAATCATGTCTCCATCAACCCATGTATTTAAGCAGTTGTTTTTCTTTGTTTCCTCTCCTGCAGTCCTTCCTCTGAATGTGGGTAGCATCTTTACCATAAATCCCTCAGAATTGTCCTGGGTCATTGCATTGCTGCTGGTACAGAGGTCCATTACATTCGATTTTACCACAGTATATCAGTCTCTGTGTACAATGTTCTTCTGGTTCTGCTCCTTTTGCTCTGCATCAGTTCCTGGAGGTCTTTCCAGTTCACATGGAATTCCTCCAGTTTATTATTCCTTTGAGCACAATAATATTCCATCACCAGCATATACCACATTTTGTTCAGCCATTCCCCAATTGAAAGGGATCCCCTCATTTTCCAGTTTTTTGCTACCACAAAGAGCGCAGCTATACATATTTTTGTACAAGTCTTTTTCAGCAGGATGCAAATATTATCTTAACTGGGGGGGGGGGGAATTCCTTCCCCCAAATCTTAAATTGCCAACTTTTAAAGCTGTGCCAACCTGGTATGTGTTATGTATGATAGGTCCTGAAAGGCTTCAAATCTGTCCCTGGCTGTTGATTTAATGCTTGACACCAGAGGACCCCTCATTGTAGACCTCCCACATCCATTTGTGGAAATTTAATAATGTTTTGGTGAACAGAGAAACTGGCAATCAGTATATCAAATCTGGAGGTGTTCATGCTTACCTTTCTGGAAAGAGGATCTGGATATAAGCAGGTGACACAGGCTGGAGTCAGGAAGGCCTGGCCTTAGGACTCTTCCTAGCTGTGTGACTCTGGGCAAGTCACTTCTCCCTATTTGCCTCAGTTTTCTCATCTGTAAAATGAACTGGTGAAGCAAATGGCAAACTACTCCTGGATTTTTGCCAAGAAAACCCCAGATGGATTCACTAAGAGTCAATACATTAATTAAACAACTATACTAATAATGGCATAATAATATTGACAACTTAATAATGACATAATAAGTAATAGAAATTATAGAACTTCTGGATAATTTTTTATGTAATTAGGAATAGATTTGAAGGGAGGTTGCTTAACAAGTAAGTTAGTAAATTAGGTACTTGTGGGACTTCTGGTGGTGGAAGGCAGGATGCAAGGATCCCACTGTTCTATTGGGGCACCTATAACTAGAATAGTAGGCCAAAAGGGAGCTATTCTGAGTTTTTCACTCCCCAACATACCTGACCCATGTTCCCTACATGCTTTTTTGATTAAATTGAACAATCAATATGCATTTATTTTTTTAAACTTAAGGGCCAGGCCTTATTTTGAACTGTTTATGGGGAAAATTACAAAGCTCAAGAATATTTGGAAGAATCTCTGTGGGATATTATTTGAAGGAACTGGGCAAAAATCTAGATGGGAAAATAAAACAAGTGAGAGTTCAATTTCCTCTGATAACAGGGATTATGGAAAAATTCTCTGTAAAGATTACAAAGCATTTTATGTACATTTTTTCATATCAGACATATAAGGTAATATTTTTGTTACATTTTTTATTTGAAGTAACAGGTTCAGAAAGTTATTGAAAAGTCTGCCATCAAATAGTTATATATTTTTTATTTTAATTTAGAATAGTTTCCCACGGTTACATGATTCATGTTCTTTCCCTCCCCTCCCCCTTGCCGACAAGCAATTCCACTGGTTTTTACATGTATCATTGATCAAGACCTATTTCCATATTATTGATAGTTGCACTAAGGTGTTCCATTTAGAGTCTACATCCCCAATCATGTCTGCATCAACCCATGTATTCAAGCAGTTGTTTTTCTTCTTTGTTTCTACTCCTGTAGTTCTTCCTCTGAATGTGGGTAGCGTTCTTTTTCATAAGTTCCTGTCCTGGGTCACTGCATTGCTGCCAGTACAGAAGTCCATTAAATTCTATTTTACCACAGTGTATCAGTCTCTGTGTGCAATGTTCTCCTGGTTCTGCTCCTTTTACTCTGCATCAGTTCCTGGAGGTCTTTCTAGTTCACATGGAATTTCTCCAAGTCTGCCATCAAATAGCTGTAAAATTTGAACCCAAGTTTTCCTGATACCATGTCAGTATCACTATGTTTATATGGATGGGAATTCTGTGTTAAGTTGGTGGGGAACTCCAGTTCACAAAGAGGAAAACTAGTCAAGGGAGTCATTAATGCATTGATTGCCATTTATCTCACCCCTCCTTTAAAAAAGAAGATCCTTGTCTTCTATCTTAGAATTAATACTGTGCCTTGGTTTCAAGGCAGAAGATAAGGAAGGTCTTAGCAATGGGGGTCAAGTGACTTGCCCAGGATCACACAGCTAGGATGTGTTTGAACACTGGCCCTTCTGTCTCTAGGCCTGGTTCTCAATCTACTGAACTACTTAGCTATGTGAATGTGCTTGGTCCTTCGATGCCAAGCATTAAATCAGTTGCTGGGGTCAGAGTTGAAGCTTTTTAGGATTTTGTCAGGATCCTTTTTTTTTTAATTAAAATTTTATTTTAAATTTTGGACAAAAGTTATTTATTCTCCCTCTCCTATTAGGAAAAAAGAAAAGAAATACTTGTAACAGATATGCAAAGTCAGACAAAACAAACTCCCTCATTGCTATCAATGAAGGAATTAGGGGCAGCTATGTTTAAAAAAAAATTGAGTCAAATTATCATTCTTTTGATAACCTGACTCATGCCAACTTTAGTCTAGGAGTCAATAAAGACTGAAAGGGGGGAGGTAGTCGGTGGGGATGGGGGTAGCTCAGTGGAATGAAAGCCAGGCCTAGAGATTGGAGGTCCTGGGTTCAAATCTGGCCTCAGACACTTCCCAGCTGTGTGACCCTGGGCAAGTCACTTGGACCCCCATTGCCTACCCTTACCATTCTATTGGCTCCAAGACAGAAGGTAAGGGTTTGAAAAAAAAAAAAAGACTGAAAGGTGAATTCACACCTTATTTAAAAAAAAAAAAAGATTAGGAAAGGGCTATTCTCTTTAAAAAGCCACAAGGGGGCAGCTGGGTAGCTCAGTGGATTGAGAGCCAGGCCTAGAGACAGGAGGTCCTGGGTTCAAATCTGGCCTCAGACACTTCCCAGCTGTGTGACCCTGGGCAAGTCACTTAACCCCCATTGCCTACCCTTACCAATCTTCCACCTATAAGTCAATACACAGAAGTTAAGGGTTTAAAATTAAAAAAAAAAAAGCCACAAATTTGACTTTTTGAATAGGTTCCACAGCAGAGTGGGAAGGGATAGGCCAAAGATAGGGACTGAAGGAGCCTTAGAAGGACAATACAAATGGCAAGAGTCTATTTGAAAGAGGGTAAAATTGCTTTTCCTGCAGTGGGAGATTTACCCAAGTGTACCTGGCCTCTACCAACATCTCTGGAAGCTGTAGAGAAGCATGTCCTCTCCAGCCCCGCTTACCATTATGGCTCCCAATCCCTAGGACTAGTCTGACCAAGACCTGGGGGGGGTGGGAGGGGGGATTAGTGGCCTCAAATCTGTAAGTTTCTATAGGGAAGAAGTTTTCTACTTGTGCAAGGGATGAGAAGGGAGGTAGAATTATATGGTCGTTGCTGAATCAGTCCCCTTTGATATCTAAATAGCTAGTTATATACATTTTATGATCTACCTAGCAAATACTTTGGAACAGCGATTCAAATAGTGAAAGATGTAGCCCTCTGGCATATGTATGTCTTCTGAAGAGGGAAAGAACGTGGATGACTCCACTGCAAGCAGGATAAATTAATTAATTCTCAGGATGTTTCTCTAACTGCCTCTCTTTTCCAGGAACATGGATCCTGTCACCTTGGTCCAGAGTCTCCAGCAGGAGACCACTTGTGGCATCTGTCTGACATTCTTCACAAAGCCCGTCACCCTCAACTGTGGCCACAATTTTTGCCAGTTTTGTCTGAGCAGAAGCAAGGAAGCTGGGGTCACACATTTCTCTTGTCCTGAATGCAGGGAAGTCTGCCAGAACTTCCCTGGCCTCAATGTGCGCCTATCAAAACTGGCTGCCATCTGCAAGAAGCTCAGTGCTCAGAACCTACAGAATCCTGTGGGACAACGCTGCTGCCAGGAGCACCAGCAGGTCCCTAAGGTCTTCTGTAAGGAGGACCAGACCTCCCTCTGTATAACCTGTACCGAAACTCAGGAGCATGAGACCCACACTCTTTCCCCCATTGATGAGGCTGCTCAGAACTGCAGGGTGAGTAAGATGGGCAGAGGAAGGTTTTAAGACTTTGATCCCTCCTTGAGACTTCAAAGGCTATCCAACCTCACCATGGAAGGCAGCAGCAGTGAACAAGAGTAAAAGGTCCTTGGACTGGAAATCAGGAGATCAGAGTCCTCAGGGGCATAGCTATGTGCTTTACGGATAATGAGCCTAATGATGATCTAAATAGATCTAAAGAGATATTAAGCTTCTTGTATACAAAATAAAAGGCCTGAAATGAAATAAAATTCATATCTTTCTTGTTCCTGGTTGGGGTTTCCCTGGGCCACCTTTCTTTTCTATTCCTCCAAATATATGTATCTCTTTACCCCCTTCTTCTAAGGAATATTGGATAAGACTCTCAAAGTTTTATAAAGAGAAAGTTGTAGCTAAAAATCTTGTAAAGAGACTAGATTCACATTTAAAGGAAACCCAAGATTGTCACCACAACTTAATACCTAGTGTCAATTTTATTTCTTTCACTTCTTTTTTCCCTTTGGTACTAAACAATTTGAATTCTAATCTGTTTTCCAACTCATTGGAAATGTCCCTTTAATAATAACGCCACCCCAAATAATTATAGACCCACAGGCCATTTTCTTTTTTGAATTTCATTCAAGCTGCCCATCTAAGACCAAATGTTAAGCTATCCTTTAGTATCTCTCTCATTCATTTGTCCCATTGCAGGAGAAACTCCTGGACACTATGCCCAGTTTGAGAAAGAAGATCAAGGAACTGAAGGAACTTAACGTTTCAAAGAAGGATGTAAGTGTCTAGCCCTGTCTTCTAATTGCCAACCTGCCTTAGGAATCTATGAAGATGGAATCATCCCTAAATCAATCAGTCAAATGTCATTCATTATATCTTATTTATTTGAGACATCCAATTCCAGAGCAAATCACAAGACTTTATAGGGATAGGAAAAAGCATATGTGCAAAACAAATTATAATAAGTCAATTTAAAATGAATGCAAATTTAAATAGTTTGTGTGTTATATATGTACATATAAACACACAAGTGTATGAATATATTTTTACACATATCCATATGCCTGAGGGAATGAGAAAAAAATAAGATGAGCTCAATGAGGTTAGTTTCCTGAGCATTTTAGGGGAGAAAGCATGGTGATATGGCAGAGAGAAGGCAATAATAACCATTCGGGTGACAGTGACATCAGCCGAGCCCTTTAGAGAAGGAAATTAGAAGATGTGCTAGAAGTGTGTTTCTGCAAAGGTGTTTGCTTGCTTGAGGAAGACACTAGGCAGCCATCTATTGGTAGCAGCAAAGAAAATTAAGACTTTGAGACCTGGAAATTTGGTGGGGACAGAGAATATACCAACTTTTGGATGTCACTTAATAAGGCTCTTTCCCTACAGAGAGAAGTGAAGTGGAGAAAGCTGATTAGAGGAGAATATGCAAGAATGCACCAGTTTCTGAAAGAGGAAGAACACAGATGCCTCGATGTGGTGACGAATGATGAAGTCATGACTAACCAGTTAATGGATAGCTACTACAATGAAATGCACCAGCATTTTAAAAACATGGAAGATACTGTCCGAGAGATGGAGGAGACAAGGAGCAGACCTGATTTGGAGCTCCTTCAGGTGAGGATTAGGGAAAAGTGCAGAGCCCCAGATGGAGGAGGATATACTGAGGGCAGAAATCCATCTTCCTTTGGGACCTTTAATCTCTGAGGCTTCTGTCCTGTTGCCTCAAGACAGTGGATTAAAGCCCAATTTGGGCTTTTTTTTAGGGAGATTCATTCACTCTCAAGATTTCTTTTAATTTAGGTCCAGGTATTCAATACCTTTGTTTCAAATTTAACAAAATATATCAGAATGTACCCTTAAATTGGTAATTAATGGTGTCCAAAGGGTCAAAAGTGGCAATTCTGAAACTGAAAGATGAGAATAGAATTTCTAGGGCAGCTAGGTGGCACAGTGGATAGAGAGCTGGACTTAAAGTGCCTGGCACATAGTAGTGCTATATGAATGTTAGATATCATTATCATCATTGTTTTTGTTATTTCTTGATGAACTAAACTAATCCTTCTTTGTTTCCCCACAGGAAGGGAAAGAGCTATTACAAACGTAAGATTCCATTTGTGGTCCATTTGGGATCTGGTGTGTCATGGTTGGTGGGTATGGGGCTTATATAGAGCAGGAAGAATAACTGGAACTTTTATTTGGTGTAGATGTGAATCAATGCTTTCTGAAAGGCCGAAGTCTTTTATCCCAGAGCTAAGAGAATATCCTGTTGTTGGGATGAAGGACATGTTAAAGAAATTCAGAGGTAAGAAACTATCCTTTGTCATTGAGTCTGCCTATGGGATTTTCCATGGCTAAATGTGTAGAAGCCTCATGCTAAATTCCAACCTCCTTCACAGGAATAAAAGTTAGTTCTGGGCAACTGGTCTCTGGAAAAGGAAAAATAGTATAGTGGGTTGGGGGAGTCTACTTTTCCCTGGTTGGTGGGGAGAGGTGCAAGGGAATCAACTCTTTACCCTTCATCCGCACTTTGGGTCATCCACTAAATCTAGACAATCACGTGGCCACCCACCATTCCTAAGGACCCATTTCCCAGGGCACTTATTACAATCTGGAAGAAACTGTATTATGAGTGGTTGGACTGCCTTCTAGGCTATCTCTGAACCTTTTCTCTCTTCCAGACCCCCAAATTGTACACATTCCAGGACTAGGTATTCCTCTGTATTTTACATTATATGAACTTGATTATCCATGCTGATTATAGATCACTGCCTGTGTTCTTGGACTCTAAAAGATCATGACATTTGCTTATGAACATTTTAGACCAGCAGACTACTAGAATTCTATGAGAACCTATTTTTCTGTTTTAAAAAAATGAGTTGCCCAGATGAACCCCAAAACTGGTGACTGTCCAGACCACATGAAGAGTGGAAGGAAAGAGGGGAACAGCTAGGTGGGGGCATTAGGTCTGGCATCTATAGAGGATGTGGGTTCAAACCTGTGACCTTGGGCAGGTTACTTAACCCCATTTTGCCCTTCTGTCTTGTTTCTAAGACAGAAAGGAAGGTTTTTTGTTTTTGTTTTTAAAAGAAAGTAGAAAGAAGAAAATGGAAGAGCCAAGAAATGGCCATTCTGTTAGGCTGCTCCAGAGTAGATTTCTACACCAAGCTACCAGCAATTGCCTCAGTGCTAGCCCTGGCAGAGGGGAGGCTAATTTAGATTTGGAAATGTTAGACATTCCTCTGGGAAAGGGGATGCTTAAGCCTATGAGGAGTAAGGACGAGGTGCATTCTGGGCTGTGCTCTTGCACTTTGCATCCTGCCTCTGAGGTCATTTAACTTTTCCCCTTCTCTCTGCAGTGAATGTCACTATGGATCCTACAGCAACCAATTCCTGTTTTGTTGTATCTGAAAATATGAAGAGTGTAAGACTTAGAAACAACTATCTGGATCAGCCAGACTGTGTGGATAAAGCTCATCATTTTATCCTTGGTCAGCCAGCATTCAGCTCTGGTGCATACTACTGGGAGGTAGATGTGAGTGAGCAACCTCAGTGGGCACTGGGGATCTCTGTCAAGTGTCTCAAAAAGAGAAAGACGATCCAGTACACAGCTGGTTATCTGTACATGCTTCGCTGTGAGAAGAGGGGAAATGAGTTCTACTTGGTCACCCGACCAGGGTTAGTTTGCCAGCTAATGAAAGTTCCTGTGCCCGTAGTTGGCATCTATCTAGATTGTAATGAACGAACTCTCCTGTTCTATAATGCTGCCAAAGCGTCTCTGATCTACGAAATGCACATTATGCCATTCAAAGAGCCTGTCAGGCCTCTCTTCTGTCCTTGTCCCCCAATGTCAGGAACAAAGATAGGTGCAATGACCATCTGTCCAGTGAAATGTAATATTTGTGGCAATGCCTGTCTGTGACCATGAGCATCTTTGTGCTAGGAAAAGCCAAGCTTCTCACTGTTTTAAGAATAAAAATAAGGTCACTTGGCAGAGATGTGTTTCACCTTTTGCTGAAGATTAGCCCTTAGAAGGGGCCAGTTTGCTCATGTTTAAGACTGCCTGTAGCAATGCCGGTTTAACGGTGTTGAAATATTCCCAACTGGTTTGTTTTCCACCTTTATCAATGTATAGTATGTTGATTTATTGCCACAATAAATCAAATTTGTTTGAACAGTTTCAATTAAATCATTCCTGGATTATGCACTTTCTGTGATGCCTATTGTTACTGAAGTTTAATCATGGAACTCTGATCTTTTAGAGGAATCCGTCTTCCCTAAAAAAAACCAAACCCCAGAACAGAAGTATATGATAATGTTGAAAACGAAGTGAAAATATCTGTGTTTGCTTTTTGCAAGTATTTAGGTTGGTGGGCATTGTTTTCTGGGAAGCAGTCAGAAATGCTTGAATGAAAGATCATCATTTGAGATGTTATGAATGAATTGCTAGTGTTTAAACTCTTAGCACTTTGGGTTGATAACCTTTAGAATTCACTTGTAGATATGCTTTTTAAATATCAGCCTGCCTAGATGCATCCATTCTGCTCCTTTCATTAACTCAAGATGCTTTGTGGTCCCTTTGCAAAAGAAAGTCACAGTATCTTGGGAATCACAGACTCAAAGTTAGGTCTCAATTGCCTCCTAGATCCAATTAAAAAAAATAAGGGAATCATTTCAGGAATACCTGAAAAGTGGTCATCTGAAATCCCTCTCATAATGTGGGCAATTCTCCACTACCCAAGACTCATCTTTCTGCTTGTATATATCTAAAATTTTAGAAGGTGTTTCCTGATGCTAAACTTCAAAATGTCAGTATAAGACCTCTAGCCATATTGTATGTGCCACTTAGACCAGTTGAGGTCAGGTTTCTCAGATATTGAACTATTAACAATGGATAGAAGGGTAGCTAAGTAGCACAGTAGATAAAGACAGCCAGACCTGGAGATGGTGGGAGGACCTTGGTTCAAATGTGGTCTCATTTCTTAGCTTTGTGGTCCTAGACAAATCACTTAACCTAGCCCTTGCTGCTCTTCTGTCAGAATTGACAGGTTTTTAAAAATTTATATATCCATCTAAAATAACATACACATAATTTTTTTAGTCTAAGAATGAAAACAAAAAAAAATCCCAATGGATTGAGAATTTCCAAATAACAATCAACTTAATATTTATGAGTAGAGGCTTAGTTTAAAAGGTCAGCATATAATTTGGGGTAATGATTATATAATCTCATCAATTTCTGTCAGATAAACAACTACCATCAGTTTTACCAAGGACCTAAAAATATTAGAATACAATG
The DNA here is from genome assembly GCF_016433145.1 of Gracilinanus agilis. Lineage (NCBI taxonomy): Eukaryota > Metazoa > Chordata > Mammalia > Didelphimorphia > Didelphidae > Gracilinanus > Gracilinanus agilis. Next base: position 87,194,221 of record NC_058132.1, read on the forward strand.
GAATTAAAATATGTCCCAACACATTTAGCAAGATGTTAATCAAGAAGGTAGCAAAACATTCCTAGTAGAGCTCTTCAGAGAGGCACAAATCTCCCATTGCAAGAGTAAGGAGGGCTTAAATTCCATTCAGACTTCTTAACTCCAGCACAGAGAAAGCACACTTATTTTGCCTTCCTCAGAGTGGGATAGAAATGAATGGACATTGAAATCCTCAAGTCTTTGTCAGTCTAAAAATTGTTGACAGCTCCTATCCCTGTTGTGCTGAGATCATCATTGGTGCCTCAAGAGAACGATAGGATTCAATTCTTGACCATGACCGTGGGGTCATCTTCCCCCTCTATCACTTCTGCATCACATTCTTTTAATATTCTGGGGCTGAAGAGGCAGATTTTTCACATAAAGTCTTCATTGAGTTGCAGGTTTGAGTATAGGCCTCTGAAAAAGAGCATCCAAAAATATTCCTCAAATGAACCAGTGTATAAGCTTTTTTTGAAATGGAATCCACCTAAGTTCTATCTTATGTGGAAGTTGTTCCCCAGTACCAAATCCTTTTGATTCTTCCAACTAGAATCATTATAAAATGATAATTTCCACTTTCATCTCAATTTTACTATCCCACACACCACAAACTAGCCTTTCTGGACCAGAAGTCAGCAGAACCTAGAGAAAAACCTCTCCTTGGGTCATTAATTATGTTGCTGTGGGGAAATAAAATAATCTTATTGGAACCCAGTTTCCTCATCTTTTAAATGGAAACAATATGATCTTTCTTCTTCTTCTTACATCTCTGAGATACAAAGAGGCCTTTGTTATTCCAGAAAAAACCAAAGCCTGAAATAGTTTTAGACAATTTTATTAGGTCATTTGGCAAAAGAGTGAGCTGGAAAAAGATGTCTTCCCTCCCAGAGGCTGATGTTACATTACATAGAGATCAGAGAAGAATATAATAACTGACCTGCAATTTCCAGAGGAGGGTGGTTTAAGATGTATATTAGGAAGTTAATACAAACATTTAATCTAATTTGGGGAACCCCAAACAACCTTTGGGTGGACTCAAAACAAGACCTGAATGGCCTCCAAACAAGCACTGGGTGGCATCTCAACATAGCCATCCTGCTCCCCTCAGAGCATCTCTGAGGTTGATTGGTCTGACTTCTAATATACAGTTTTTTGCCACATCATTTTTTTTTAATTTTTTTAAACCCTTTACTTCTGTGTATTGACTTATAGGTGGAAGATTGGTAAGGGTAGGCAATGGGGGTCAAGTGACTTGCCCAGGGTCACACAGCTGGGAAGTGTCTGAGGCCGGATTTGAACCCAGGACCTCCTGTTCTAGGCCTGGCTCTCAATCCACTGAGCCACCCAGCTGCCCCCTTGCCACATCATTTTAATCTACGTTCAAACAAATGAGAAACAATCTCCTCCTCCCCCCAAGCCCCACTCCCAGAATAATTTCTGTCTTTTGAAAGATTTTTTAAAAGCCTAATAAGAGATCTGGGTTAAGGCCTCCAAGGAAGTTCAAATCTAACTCTGGAGACATCCTTGTTACCTATTTTGATTTTTAAATAAAATTCCTTTAAGGGGTAGAGGCCAGATCGATGACAAACTTCCCAAGGTTTCATAGTCAGAGGGATCAATTTGTATAAGTCTCAGTGGCTCTAAGATAGGCACACTAGAAAACAAGTGTACTATGACAATGAGTATCACACACAAGAAAATCATAAATCCCATACTTCTTAAAATGTTTTAAAAGTTGAATAAACTTGGTTAAGCAATCATAATCTCATATATCCCTTGAGGGAAACTTTTGTTCAAAGACTAGATACTTAATTTAGATTAAGTTACATATAGAAGGTTCACAATAGATTGGAAGGAGAGATTTATATACTACCAAGCTAACTAAGAAAACTGTCTCAGGGAAATCCTCCTTTACATAGTTAGCTAGGGGAAAAGCTAAATCACTTTGGGAATCTTAAACTTGACTTTTACCTAAGAAATGTCAGATAGTTAACATTTTGTAAGTATAATTTTGGTCAGATGAGATTAATAGAAACTGAAGAAGGGATTTCAGTTAACCAAAAGTTACCTTTTTTTTTTGGAGGAATCCAAACAAAAAGAATTTGAAGGTATCCCTCACATCAAAGCTGAAATAATGTAATGATTATTAATATTGCATAATATCAAATCTCCCCTTTCCTGGTAACCCACTCCTAATACCAAAGTAATAGTACATTTGGTGTGGGGTTTTTAATTGTCTCAAGTCTGATTTGATCCTTTGGAAATTCTGGAATAGGCTTGTTTTCAGGGCAGCTCTGGAGGAGGCTCTTCCTATTAAAATTGCCCTTTTTTGAGAAGAGGGCATGAGAAAAGACTTCCTTCTAGTAAAAGGAAATATTTTTTGGAGGGGTTCTTGAAGGAAGCCGGGGAAGCCCAGAGGTGGAGATAAGGAAGGAGAGAAAGCATTCCAGGTGTGAGGGACAAGTAAAAATTCCTGGAGGAAGGAAATAGAATGTCTTGTTCAAGGAACCAGCATCAGTGGACAGGCTGCAGTGTAATGTGTAGTGGGAAGGGATGGAGAATGGAGCATAGGAATAAGAAGGTTAGAAGGAAGTGTGAAGAGTTCAGCTTATGAAGGTCTTCAAAAGCCAAATGATTTTATATTGATCCTGGAGGCAATAGAGGGCCACAAGAAGAGTGTTGAGGGAGAAGGGGAGTTATATGGTAAGACCTTCAGTTTAGGAAAAATCTTAAAGAGAAACTGTCACTGTTTCTAGAAGTTCTCATGAAATTTTGAACCTTTAGAAGTGAAATCTGTCATTTCTCTAACAAGAATCTTTCCTTATAAATCATTAGTGTCAAATTCAACAGAAAGGAATCCCTCTGGGCCACAGACTGACTTAGAAAACCACAAATTAACATCTATGTTGTATATTTTCCAACTACATTTTAATCTGGTTCTGGCCACATTTGGGAGTTTTGTAAGAAGCAGGTTTGACACCCAAATAAATAAATAATAAAGAGATTTGAGAGTAGGGGGAAGGAGTGCCTATAGGCATTAAAAATAAAAATCCACAGCCTATCCTAGAATTATTAAAAGAAACTACCCCAGACTTCTGAAAGTCTGTACCTTCTCTCTGCAGCATCATTTTTTGAGTAGCTGGGAGCCAAAATGCTTATAGAACTGGGGAGTGGGGAGTTCATACCTCCTGGAGGTAAGACCCTGCACCGTCTGAGATATGATTTTGTCTTTCTATCCATGACACTTGACTTAGGCCCTCATGAAAGTTAGAGATTCTGAGAGGCAGACAAGAGGAGGAAGGACATTTTAAGCCACTGTCAACTTGTACTAAAGCAAAGAAGATGGAGAAAGGATGCCTGAAAAGTCAAGTTTAACTAGACTGTAGGGTGGGTGATAGTTCTAGGAAATAAGCCTGGAAAGTTAGGCTTGAGCTATATGGCAGAGAGCCTCTGACTCGAGGCTTAATATTCTCTCAAAGTCCAGTGACAAGACTCTGGAAGAGAGAGCGAGCAATTCTTCCCTGAAATCCAGTTCGCAGGCAAGTCAAGATATCACCCTGTCATGTCATTGGTCCTCTTCAAAAACAAAGGTTTAACAACGACAATCTTCTCTCATTCCATTTCTCCACGACTCCTAAACATTTTCATCATTCTCTTCATGACCTCCATTTCCTTCACCCCTCTAAGACTTTCCCAGGCTATCAGCCCTCTTCTTCCTTCCTAATAGTTCCCCTCTGCCCTATCCTCTGGTCTAAACTATACTTTGTCCATTTATATATATTTTAAATCTTTTAGAAAAATGATGCAAAACACACTTCCATATTCATCATTGTTGTAAGAGCACTCTCATACAAAACCCCCAAATAAAACCATAAATACATGGATGGGAAAGATAGTATGCTTCGATCCACATCCATCCAAGTCCAACAGTTCTTACTCTGGAGGCGGGTAGCATTGCCCATCATAAATCCTTTAGAATTGTCCCAGATCTTTGCATTGCTAAGAGGAGCCAAGTTTTCATGGATAATCATTGTGCAGTATTACCCTTATTGCACACATTGTTGTCCCGGTTCTGTTTATTTCATTCTTCATCAATTCATGTGGATCTTTCCAGCTTTTTCTGAAATCATCTTGCATATCATTTCTTAGAGTACAATAGTATTCCATCACCAACATAAAACACAGTTTGTTCAACCATTCCCCAGTTGATGGTTTGTCCATTTATAATTATTTGTCAGTCTTAGGAAGAATGGAAAATGCTGAAGAAAAGATGAAATGATAACATAAAGGGAAATAATTCCAGTGAATTGCAAAAGTAGAATTCATCCCAAAAGACTGATTTGTATATAAGGGATACTCACTAATCTGATTTAGATTAAGGAAAATAATAATGATAAATGGCCAGAGAAGGAAGCAAGGACAAGTATCGGAATAAATATGAGTATGGAAAATCCTATAAAAATAGTATCAGTAATCCTATATAGCTCAGAATGAGCAGAGACTGTCTGCAGAAAGTAGACAATAGAAATAGTTTTCACTGTTGTAGTTTAGCTATGAAAGGAGAAAAAGGGGATAGGACTTTGACTTAGGGTGGAAAGGAATATAACTGACATAAGAAAAGAGAACTGCTTTATTTTTTTTTTTCTGTTTTCTCTGCAAAGTAGAATGATCTTTATAGTGGAAATGATAAGAAAACTAAGCTGATACTTAAGATAAGTAAGCAGATTCCGAGAGTTAATAATTTGCACTTCATGAATTCAAGTCTCTTGGCCAAACTATTTCATGAGGCACTGAACCAAGTGTCACACACACATATACATACACACACACACATACATACACAATGGTATTTTAAAATTCAAGGCATGCTTTTTGTAGTGGCAAAAAATTGGAAAATGAGGGGATGCCCTTCGATTGGGGAATAGTTGAACAAATTGTGGTATCTGCTGGTGATGGAATACTATTGTGCTCAAAGGAATAATGAACTGGAGGAATTCCATGTGAACTGGAAAGACCTCCAGGAATTGATGCAGAGCGAAAGGAGCAGAGCCAGAAGAACATTGTACACAGAGACCAATACACTGTGGTAAAATAGAATGTAATGGACTTCTGTACTAGCAGCAATGCAATGACCCAGGACAATTCTGAGGGACTTATGAGAAAGAATATTATCCATATCCAGAGAAAGAACTGTGGGAGCAGAAACACAGAAGAAAAATAACTGCTTGATCACATGGGTCAATGGGGATATAATTGGGGATGTAGACTACACGATCACCCTAGTGCAAATATCAATAATATAGAAATAGGTCTTGATCAATGACACATGTAAAACCCAGTGGAATTGCTTGTTGACTATGGGAGGGGGGTGGAAGGAGGGGAGAGAAAGAACATGAATCATGTAACCATGGAAAAATTTTCTTAATCAATAAATAAAATAAAAATAAAATAAAATGCAAGGAATATGGGAGAAGTGCTACAAGATTGGGGAAGGACAATTTTTGATTTAATTTTCTAAAGAAGAAAGAGGATAGTCTTAAAATGGTAGGATAGTGAACCTGACTGATTCCTGGGAAAAATCTACCCCCTTATCTGCCATTTCACTTTCTCTGGTTTCAGATCCACCTGGGAAGCACTTGAACTCCAACATAAGCATTAGAAATCCATTTGTAGGAGCAGACTGCCTCCTGCCAGTCTCTTCTGCTGCTACTTTCCTTTTAGTGTTTGTGTGTGTGTGTGTGTGTGTGTGTGTGTGTGTGTGTGTGTGTGTGTGTGTGATGGGGATTGAAGGCCATGGAACACTGAGCCAGAGTACAGAGAGAACATATATATGTGGGAATTAATAAATGTTCCGTTATAACTGAGGTTTCAGCCATCTGAGGTAGATCTTGGGATGTATGGAAATCCTACTGTACTTAGATCTGCCCCAAAGTGGAATGAGGTGCTGAGGCCATATTTGAACCCAAGACCTGTCTCCAGGTTTGGTTCTCTATCCATTGAGACACTTGGCAGCCCTAGGGATTCCTTCCAGATATGGGTTGCACTAGGTAGTGTCTGTGGTTCATTTCCAAACCATAGAGTTCTGTGATTCTTCTAAACTCTCTGTAATCTGTCATATTCTCATTCAAACGAAACTACGCCTTTCCAAGTGAGCAGTAATTTCTTAACTACTGGATCTAATGGCTTTTTCTCCTTCCTCAGTTCTGAAGTATTTCACATTATGGACCATATTCTTCTCCTGGGTATTTTCTGTTCTTTGGGTTTTCTGCCCTATCTACCTTCCTATCTTATCATTTCTTTGTGTTTGGATTTTTTCCCCGTGTTACCACCACTAAGTGCACCCACACTTGGTTCTGTATTGGGCTTTTTACTCTTACTCTCTAGATTTTCTTCCTTGGTGTTCCTGCAGGCAAGCTGGACACTAGATAAATCTGTTGCTCAGCTTGGTACTAAGGTAATCTGTTCAATCCTTCAGCCCTCGAGTCCCTGGGATCTCTAGTCAGCAAGAGCCAGAGCACCAGTATCCAGTAGAGGATGTGTAAAATGTTATTTTCTTTCCATATATCACTGTAAATTGCCCTTGCCCCACAGTGAAAGCATAATGTAGCTTAGTAAGAAACAGGACTCCAAACTGGCTATAACATGCCAAATAATCCAGAAGCTAACAAGCAAAGACGAATAAGGAAATACTTTTTTTGGACTCATCTTTTTAAATTAAAAAAAAAAATTAAAAACCCTTATCTTCTGTCTTAGTGAATCAATACTATATATCCGTTTGAAGGCAGAAGAGTGTAAGGGCTAGGCAATGAGAGTTAAATGACTTGCCCAGGGTCACACAGCTAGGAAGTGTCTGAGGTCAGATTTGAACCCAGGACCTCCCATCTCTAGGCCTGGCCATCAACCCACTGAGTCACCCCGCTGCCCTCTTGACATCTTCTAAAAGTGTAAAAGACAATCACTTTCTGATAACACAAAGAATTCTTTCTTGACCTTTGAGTTGTTCTCTTTATGCAGTCATCTCAAATTGTTCCTCTTTGAATTATGCCTCCATCTCCCCTTTGT